>NC_054375.1:55680516-55981349 GCF_017654675.1 Xenopus laevis | reverse complement strand
TGTCCGGTTCTACCCTCCTGCCCAGTTTTTAAAGTTTTGAAAACCAGGTGAACGGTGAGAAACTGGCATCATAGCCACACCCCAATGTCTCCCCCAATGTCACCAGTCCTGCCCCCACTGCCCCGGCTCCGCCCTCTGACATAAGCAACCCATCCCTCTAATGTCATCATCATGGCCCTCTGTCTGGATTTTGATGCCTGTCCAGATCGTCTCCTTGTGGGAGGTAAATCATGAATAGAAAACGGCAAAGCCATGTTCACAAAGCTATCAAACTGCTTAGTTATATGAATCTGAACTGCTGTATATAACACATGGTAATGTAATAATAGGTTCAAAGATTATGGGTTACTAGACCTGCAGTAATTTACCAAATCCAGTTGCTCTCTAGTAGATTATAGCAGCATTTGATTGAATGCTGAAAGTATAGATATGCAAAAAAACAACCTAATTATTCTAAAAATGAGGAGACTCTACACATCAGAATGTGCATAATTTAGTTTATTGCATAACATTATACAAGCATAAAATGTCTTTTTTAAGTCCATGAACCATTATTTAAAGTTTTGAGAATATAACATTCTGCGCTTTAGCTTTTGGCTATGTACAAATAATGAAGCTTTCTATACCATATATATATATATATATATATATATATAAATACGTACATCTATTTACATTTATATAGGATGTACAGTAGTATAGAAACTCTCCTCAGAAATATCTGAAGTACAAAAAATTAGTACAACTGTAAACAGATCTGCAGTTCCAGATGTAACGGTTGAATGGATGGATGGATATACTGTATACATATAGTAGGAATCAAAGGAGGATGATAAAATTTAAACTTGTGTAAAATAGGAATCCAAATGCAAAAAGAGGTACAAAAAAGTGGAAAACGATGCCCGGTTGTGTTGTGTAGAAATTAGAGGAATTCTTTTGATATTCGCATGCTTGCTCAGAGAAAGCACCTGTCCCACTGGTAGATTGCACAATGATTTCACAGTTTATCAGTTGCCAGGAGCTTAATGCTGTGCCGTACTCTTGTTTCCATGCAATAAGTTTTTTTTCTGGAGGTTTATTTAACATAGTGCACCGGTAAAAGTCAAATCTCTCTGCAATTAAAAACAAAAAATGATATACAGGATGAGATGTACTATCTAGAAACCCATTATCCTGAACGTGTTTTGTTAACTAAACATGACACATTGCTTCTATGTGTAAATATTTATATATATATATATATATATATATATATATATATATTTTTTTTTTTTTTTTTTTTTTAAAGGAAGGTATAATTACATGCTCCCCCTATGAATACACATTCTAAATGTCTAATTTTCCACTTGCTTGTGGCTTCATAAATGCTTTTTTTTTTTTTTTTTTTTAAAACAATAACCATGCTGCCTTATTGAAAGAAATTGAAAACCAGAATAAAGTTCTTAATACTGTATTCTAAACAGGCGCTTTAATCAGTGTGCAGAGTGATACTTGAGAATAAGATAAAACTTGGAGGTGCCATATTCTACACCAACCTGGGCCAAACTCACTGGGGGTGCTCAATAAACTTGTACCCCATAGTGTTTCAATATTTTGCTCTCTTTTAAAAATAAAAAGCAGTGTATAAATAATTGATACCTTTCTTATTCCTAGTTAGTTAGGGCCACTCATTATGCTGACATTTCCCATTTTTTTTCCTTTCTTTCTTTTCTTTTTGGACTCTTTCCAGCTCTGCTTCATACATCATCTCCTGTATAAGGTATTTTTCTCGTCTCATCCTATCCCTTAGGTCCTTAGGAAGGTCCGGTATTAGGTAGGAGATCAGATGTTTTATGAAAAAGACAAGATGCTAGAATGAAAAAGATTGAATTAAATCAGTACAAAGGTTAATTAAGGACCACATTTCCTGTGCAAGCAGTTTTAATGACCTGTCTGAAGCAGAAAAATAGCAAGAACCATTCAATGAATGTGCTACATAGCTACACGTTTCCCTGGGCTCCCTTTCTTAATAAAAGACCTACTGTAAACCTATATTTAGATTTTTGCTTCAGTAAAACAGAAGTCTATGGGAGTGTTTCCTGGTATTTCAATCATAGTAGTTATTGGCATGCACATAGAAACACATTGTTACACACCTCAAATACAATGATGAATGCCAATCGAGCTGCTAAAACATGCCAGAACTGCAGTGTGTAAGCGTAGGGCTCGGGAGCACTTGGGAGGTCTCTATAGTCGCGGTACCTTGAGGAAAAAAGAGGATTTAATTTAAACTAAGGAAAGCAAGACATCAAAAAGAAAAAATCCAGTGCAGATCAAAGTTCCCCAGCACAGTAAACATATTCTCATTTATTTATGTGAATCTGGAAACTCCAAATAAGAATACAGTTTAAAACTTAAGGGTAATGGCACATGGGACTAACAATGCCTTGATCAGTTTCCTATCAAGGAGGGCATCATTTTGGGATTATGTAAGGTCTTGTGGGTTGAGACTTGATCAACAGTGGAAGCACCTTTACACAAACCATTCTTTATTTATGCTATATAGTACAGGTATGGAATCTGTTATCCAGAATACTCTGGACCTGGGGTTTTCCAGATAACAGATCTTTGGATCTTCATACCTTAAGTCTACTTATAATTATTTAAACATTAAGAAACCCCAATAGTATTGTTTTGTCTCCAATAAGGATGAACTGTATCTTTGTTGGGATCAAAGACAAAGTACGTTTATGTTTTATTATTAAAGAAAAAAAGGAAATTATTCTTAAATATTTGGATGACTTGGATAAAATGGAGTCTATGGGAGATGGGCTTTCTTAAATTCAGAGCTTCCTGGATAATGGATTTCTGGCTAACGGATCCCATACCTGTAGTAGGAGGGATTGTTTAATCTTTTATTCCAAGCTAGGCCATTTTGAATGAATGCTGCCCAGCTGGTACAATGACCCATGGCCCCAGATGACCAATCCATAGCCCCCCAAACACTATAGGGGTCATGAATGCCCCCTATAGTGTTTTGTCCAGCTATGATGCTCTTTCACTGCCAGTAGAGATATTGCAGGAGGAAAACATAAGGATTCATTTATGATGCATGGGAAAGGATGCAGAATGCAAAAAACACAGGGGCAAGTTCCATGTATTTTGCACTCTATGCCATAATCCATGGGTGAGCACCCAAAGGCAGAGGCCCAGATCAGCAGTTCCCAATGAATACAGAGCTACTTGTATGTCCCTGTAGCAGAATGTAAGAGAAGTGCTCACCCTCTACAGCTTGAACTGGATTTTTATTTTACGCAAACAACTGAATGCAAATGCTTGGAGAACAAGCACTAAGGGCCCCTTAATGCAATAGCGCTTATGTCCACATCATTGGCAAATGACTTACCTGCAATATTTAACATGTTGTTCAGAAAATTCTCTTTCATTCAGTGTAGAATTCAAATGGTTTTCAAAATCAGTCACCAGAAATACTGAAAGACTGGCATTAACATAACCAACCATGCATCTAATCAAAGGACAGAGAAGGAAAGTTAATGAACAAGCAAACCAAAGGCATCATACTGTAATAAATAACCATTAGATAATGAAACAGTCCCGAGGGATGGCCAAAGTTGAAAGACTAAGAAATTCAAAAACACTGCCATATGAAATGTAATTTTTATGATGATTAAAGGGATACTACTGTATAATCTTTTGTTCCCAATTTAACCCAACTCTACAAATCCCTGTCAAATACAGCATGCCTTTTTTTGTCAATGATTGCTTTAATTGACAAGGAAATATAAATCTTCAAATAAATAAAAGCAGAATTGCTCAAGATGCTCTTCCAAACACTCTTTGCATTGTTTTTTTTCTTCTCATTTTCAAGATATTCAGCTGGTTTTAAACTACTAGTATAATGAACTTTGTAGACAGCGAAGAAGCAGTAGTTGTGATTAAAAGCCTTTATTCAAACAGCTAAAACAAAAGAACCTTCTTCTATTCGTCTAGGTTCTATTGTTTTAGCTGTTTGAATAAAGGCTTTTAATCACAACTACTGGCCCATGGAGTGTGTGCTTCTTCGCTGTCTACATTGAGTTACTCAGCTACGGGTTCGGGGCGCTGCACCCGGGCCACTAAACATCTTCGGTGAGTTTCCATACATACAAGATTGCAGAGATTTTGAAATGTTTATGCTGTATACTGGTTGAAGCTACACCCTACAACGAGAGACCCAGGGTTTTTACACCTGGGTCTGGCTCTGCGCTGGGTGAGCCGTTAATTTAATTTAATGTATTTATTAATCGATTTATTTATATATTTACTTTTGGGGACTGAGCCGGTAATTTTCTCTAATGAACTTTGTAACATTGGCGCCACCTTCAGGTCCATTTTTTTCAACAATGATACAGTCGGGAGAACATGTTCACAAGGAAAACAGAGAGCTCTTTTGATGATGCTCTGATGGAGAAAGTAATGAGAAAAGTAATGAGAACATGTCTCTCCTGAGCTGAGCAACATCAGGAGCTTTCTCTGTTTTACTACTGACAATCTCCTGATTGTATCATGGTGAGAAAACTAATCAGTGGTGGTGCTGTTGTTACAAAATGCATAATTTTAGATAAAACAGCTTAATATCTTCTTGACAACACCAAGAAAAATAATAAAAACAAAATGTAAATTGCAAAAGTGCATAGAAGAGCACTCAGCATTCTCTTGGGTCACCAGACATCATCACTGCTGCTGCTGCATTCATTGTGGCTTCTCAATGGCTCGAGTTTTATTTTGGGCATGTAGCAGTCAAGCATAGGAAATATGCTTATATTTTTTTTACATTTTCTGTAGCAAAGGTTATCTGAGAGTTCTTTCATGGAGATGCAACTAATGAATGCAACTTGGCATGAACATGAATGACAAAACCTGTCTGGTTGTGTTTACTGCACTTATAGAGCTACATTTACCCATGTGAGATGCAAGTGAGATCAGAAATTATAGGTATGAGACCTGTTATCCTGAATGCTTGGGATTTCCAGATAAGCGTTTTTTCCGTAATTTGGATCTCCATATCTTAAGTCTACCAGAAAATAACTTAAACATTAATTAAACCTAGTAGGATTGTTTTGTCTTCAGTAAAGATGAATTATTTACAATGTACTGCTTTATTATTACAGAGGAAAGGGAAATACTGTTTTTGTTTTTGAATTATTTGATTAAAATTGGTTTCCCATACCTGTATGATGACAGTGTCGCTCAAACTATGTAAAAATCAAACACTTTGAAGATATTTTCACACACTAGTATACACACACATATTAAAACTAACAACATAAACCTAGACATGAGAAATACATAATCCCAAATATTTTAGTCAATAATTTCTACCTGTTGCAATTCAAAGAGAACAGAGAGTATATTTTCTATATAAATCAACTTCAGATAATATGAATATATTACAGTACTTTTCTCCAGCTCGTCCTTGACCTGCACACGGTCCATATTTGTAAGCATAAACCAGACGAGGGATGAAGTCTGAGGTCACAGCTATAACGAAAGCATTGGTGATAACTGAGAGTATTCCGATACCTTCAAGAATGCCGTACCATATACCTGATCAAAACAAAGTATGGTATTTAATGCAAGCAGAGATAGCATGTTAGGGCATTCATCATATTCACAGCATACCATTGAGACCCTACATTGCAATTAATACAAAAACAAAAGGACATTCAACAGTCCATTTAATGGAATTACTACAGATAATTTCCATGCAAGACATGGAGTCAGTATATGAGAGATGTTTGGGTGCTCTTTTTGCACTCTTGCAGCTACAATTGGTCTCACCTATATAATAGTACAGACAATTTAAGCAGAATCTTTAAGCAGAATGGAAAAAAACAAGACCGAATGCAAAAAGAGTTAGACACACTTTTACAGAGACTAGGAAGACTGTACAACAAAAATATAATACATTCCTCTCTTAAAATTAGCAATCGTTATGGACTCCTCTTTGCCCCCACTTTGCCCACCAATTTAATGAATGTATAGTTATATTTCAGCCAGTAAGTGAGACACTGATACCGTTTTTTTCCAGGGCTCACAAATATTCATCCAAAGTAGAAGTAGAGCACAACAGCAGAATGTTTTAGTGGAAATTTGCCTGTATAAAGGCCCCCACTCAACAGGCCCTAAGGACTGGTAGGCAGCATATTTCTGGGTACAGTTTGCCACAGGTAAAAACCAGCAATTGTGATCTATGATTCAATTTATTTTTATGTTCTTATTTGGACAGGCAAAAAAATGCACTAAAACACAAGAAATAACTTTCCTGTATAATGTTTTTATTAAAGAAAAGGTTAAAAAAAAGAAAATATGAAAAAACTATAAATATATTATAACTTATTTCTTTTAGATACTTTAGAGACTCACCTATATCCTTTGCCCGGGAAGCTAGGGGCCTCCTCCACTGAGTGATGAATTTATAGGCATCAAGTCGGATTTCAATAATGTTGTTAAGTAGGGCAAGTAGAGGAGCTAATGGAAAGGCAGCCACAAAGATGGTTGTGAAGCCAAACTGGAGAACTGTAAATAAAAAATACAGCTCATAAAACATAGGATTGGCACAAAATAAGTCGTCAGTCAAAAAGAAATCTGTAATATTAGGAAACAGATCCGGATACATTTTTAGAAATCACTTAAAAACTATTGATGTGGCTGTGAAATCAAAAGATTGGAAGTTTATGGTCCAGAAAGTGACAAAATAATGAAATTTGAACTTAACTGTATTCGTGAACATGAAATTAGCTGTGGTATATGAATGATCTATATAACAACCTTGGGACTTTGCTTACTATGCAAAAGTTTCCTTGAAACAGATTGACTTAGGTTAGCCACAGTTCAGTCGATTAGGAAGCTCTGAAAAAACTGAAATAGTCCAGTATGACTGTGCTATACGACCTTTAGATTTCAATAATGGATTTAGCTTAAGAGACCTGCTTTGTCACATGTCCCGATACAATAGCTAAATCACTTTTGATATCTGTTTATTTGTTTTGTCGAGTTTTATGGGAGCTGCAGTAAACAACTCGCTTTCTACCACTTTTAGGTTAAGGTGAATCTAAACTTTAACAACCACTGTAGGATACACTCCCAATCTGATAATCATATTTCTAACATTATTTAAATGTTTTACACAAATTCAGAAAACTCACACAGCATTTGGATATATTTCAGACTGCTATATTACACTACAATCAAACTGTATAAAGAAACTCACTCATTTCAAGGTACTCTTCAAAAAGTCCGTATGGATTGATTGGCTGCAAGTTGTAGTCCTTTTCCCACTGTGGAAGGTTAGCTTTTCCTTGAGCTCCATGTTCTTGTCGTAATCTTCTTCGTGTCCACCAGTTTTGAATAAGTCTGCAAAAAAAGTTACAGAGTTAAAGTGGTGGTTCACATTTAAGTTAACTTTTAGTATGTTATAGAATGGCCAATTCTAAACAACATTTCAATTGGTCTTCATTATTTATTTTATATAGTTATTTTTAATTATTTGCCTTTTTCTTCTGACTATTTCCAGCTTTCAAACGGGGGTCACTGACCCCATCTAAAAAACAAATGCTCTGTAAGGCAAAAATGTATTGTTATTGGTACTTATTTCTGTTTAAGCCCTTTCCTATTCATATTCCTGTCTCTTATTCAAAGAGACTAATAACAAGATTGCTGTAATTGCAAACTGAAGAGCTGCTGAATAAAAACCTAAATAACTCAAAAACCACAAATAATATAAAAATGAAAACCAATTGCAAATTGTCTCAGAATATCAATCTTTACATCATACTAAAAGTTACTGCAAAGGTGAACAACCCCTTTAACAAAAAAAAATGATGAAGAACAAAAAGTCCAAATACAGCAGGTAAGCTAAGCCTGCCTTGTGGTTACTTTGATAAACCTGACTGAGGAGTAAAGGTATAGGACCGTATTTAGTATTAGGTTGTGCAGTGGCAAGTGCAAGACTCACAAAAATGGCATATATACAAAGGTGCATGTACGATGATAGACATACACTAGCACTGCAATGGACTCTAAAAATTGTGAGTAGAGAGAGCAGACCCATGTGCTTGGAGAATAAGCGCTGTGAGCTATGATTTTGCTTGAACACTTGCATCGGAGCATTAATAAATGAGGCTCATGAACCTCACAAATAAAATATGTTACAGAATATGTTTTGCAAGGCACTGTACACTTACTGTTAGCTCTGAAAATATACGAACCACTAAAATATATATTTTGTGACAAATACATACGGGTACCCAAGTTCCATGAAGTTATTCCAGGTCTGCTTGAGAACCATTATTATTCCCATCTGCAAGCATAGGTCAATAAGGCATCCGCTTGGGTGGCACTGGTAGGCGGTAAATATAAAAGAAATGCGTTTATTAAACATTTACTTTATGGCTATTTTTGAAAAATTAAGTGTCACAATAACAGGTCAAAAAAAAGAAAAAATGTATGCAAGACTTTTTGCGCTCTAAACTGAGTTTATTCTAGTTAATCTATATTTAACACTCCCACGCTCTAAAAACCATTCAAACAGCTTAATTGGATCCTGATAAAACTGAACATAGTGTGATACAGACCTTTAATGTAAGCTCCACTGGGGCAATGCATCGACCTAAGGCAAACATGTGCCCGAACCATTTTAGAACATGTATTGTTATTATCTTTTCAAAAGATCCTCCTTCATTTCTTAAGGAAATCCCCAGAAACAAAACAGCCACATATATTATACTGTATAACATTTATTAAGTCTTCTGTTTGAATAAAAATATACCTAATGCTATTTTCCTCAAACAGAAAACTAACAATTATTGCATTTTCATTTTAGTAAATTCAGCCTCATTATTTCTTACATGGATAATGTGTGTGTATCTGCTTGCATATTACTTGTAATACTCCATTTTCTATCAATACATTTGACATACTCCATTTTTTATATACAGTAGAATCACAATATCTGGCATATGCACATATTACTAATTGTTCTTATGGTTTAATGAAGCAGGTTGCAAAATTTGCACAGAACAACATGCACATTAGATAAATGTCTTAAGAAAAAGCACTGACCTCTTCAAGTCGCCATTTGTTGAGCCTTAAATAAGCCCCGGGTCTGCCAGTAAAGCTTTAATCAAAAATTACATGTTTTTATAAACAATATTGAAAAATTACCACCAAATTACCACTGATAATGTTGGCACACAATACACACATTTACACATAAGGGGTATAATATCCTATTAAAATAAACTTTGTTATATGTTATTTATCCCAAGGAGCTTTATTTATCTCTATAGCTGTGTTTTTGGTATGGCCCAAAGACTCTAGTGAAAAAGTAGTATATGTTATACTGCAGTCACCACCAGTGCTAGCCAATCTGGACACTGATCGTCATCATTTATATTTAGGGAAAGCCACCAGTGTTATAGCTGACAGTTAGCTGCTTCATCTAGTTACAGCTCCCTACAGCCATAAGGTAAAAATACACCATTTAAAAAACACAAAAAAATATTGTATCTGGCTCCTACTGTTCAGAAAAATATCAATCGGAAAACATGACTTTTACACAAATTCTCATTTTTTACTCCTTTTTTCAGAGCCCAGCTCCAACTTACCGTCCAAGAAAGAATGCAATGTAAAAGGTGGAGCTGTTCAGATTGACAAACTGAAAAAGAAACATTTTCAACGTAAAGCTGTTCTCCCATTCTGATTCAGTGCGTGGCTGTTCTGTGGGTAAAAACATTGAATACTGTAGTTTTCACACCACTGTTTGTCAATAAGAAGAATATCAGTATTTTAAAAAAAGAGCATGCTGCATGTCAACTTGCTGGATAATCAGTTATATTTATACTTTATCTTATTACAATCCAGCTACTGTAGTTATAGACAATCAGATTAATCACCAACTATGAAAAAAGTGTCTGGAGAAAAAAGAAAAATGGTTTAACTGAAGAAAATTCTAGACAATGAGCCCTATTTATCAACTCTGCAGACTAATCTGTTTCCATCCTGTTATAAACCCACAGAAGCCTGAAGAGATAATCGCATTAGTTATATAATAAATGTATTCCTATGCAAAGTATATGAAAAAGCACAAAATATATTTCTCTGCCTTTCAAAATGGATGATTTGTTGAGGCACCTGAACTGTCGTCTAGAAGCCAACAAAATTGCATTGAAAGTAGTATGAAAAATCTTACCAAGGTTTGTAAGAAAAAGAGCAACCCTTTCATAGAGCTGAAAAACAGGAAAAAAACATTATTGATCAACCTGTTTAGAAAGTATTCTTCTAGCCTTTTTTTTGCCTTATCCTCTTTCTTACTCTTACTAGATTAACAAATGTACAAAGAATTTCATCAACAGGGTCATACTAGTGTTGATGAAGTTTTTTCACACCCATGTTTTCCCTGACAGGGAGATAAGAATTGAATGAATCATGACAATATTCCTTTAAATACAAATAAATACCAGCATTTTGATACTATATATATATATATATATTGTTAATGGCTCTGTCTCTCTAGACTGAGACTTCTCAAACACGTTTTTGAATTTTATGTAATCATTAGCAACCAACAGGTCAAGAGCAGATTAAATAAACCTGAATTATTGTACAATAAAAAAAATGTCTGTTTCTCCTGTATCTTGGAAAATGTGCCATGCATGTCATAGTACTGCTCATGGCTGTTCCTTCAATGGGTTATCAATTAATAATAATAATGTTCTCATGCAAGAGGAGTTTTCCACTTGTGCAAACAACATCTTACCACGTTCAGAAGCATTATAATGCAAAAGTTAATGCACACTGCCGTCCCTGTAGTAGCAACCTGAGAGTTATTCCGTATTAACGCCCACTTAAAGGCAGCAAACGTACTGACAGTCACAACACGATAAATAACAATGCCGAAAACTGCGGCAATTACGACACATATCTGGGGAGAAAACACACGAGAGGTCAATAAATCATTGGTTCCTCTGTGAAACTTTTATATACCATCAGAAGCTGGATTATTTTCCTGCCAACAGCTAAAATGGAATAAGGTTTCTAAGGGAACGTAGATGCAAAGCTGCTGTGAAGCAACCAACACAAGGCCCTAGGGTGGAATAAAATCTGACTCTTAGGGGCAGATTCACTAAGGGTCGAATTTCGAAGTAAAAAATACTTCGAAATTCGACCCTCGAATTGAAATCCTTCGACTTCGAATATCGAAGTCGAAGGATTTAGCGCTAAACGTTCGTTCGATCGAGCGAACGATTTTTCGTTCGATCGAACGATTAAATCCTTCGAATCGAACGATTCGAAGGATTTTAATCCAACGATCGAAGGAAAATCCTTCGATCAAAAAAAGGTTAGCAAACCTATGGGGACCTTCCCCATAGGCTAACATTGACTTCGGTAGGTTTTACCTGCCAAAGTAGGGGGTCGAAGTTTTTTTTAAAGGGAAAGTACTTCGACTATCGAATGGTCGAATAGTCGAACGATTTTTCGTTCGATTCGTTCGATTTCGTTCGTATTCGAACGAATTTAACCAATTCGATGGTCGAAGTACCAAAAAAATACTTCGAAATTTTTTCATTCGAATCCTTCACTCGAGCTTAGTGAATCGGCCCCTAAATGTGAGTAGAAGGCAAAGTGCAGGTTTAGATTTCATTCTGTCTGGGGACACTGCCATTACAATGAACCATGTACAGTGCCAGTATGATCAGTAGACTTAGCATACACTGCTAATTTCAAAATAGAATATAATACAATGTAGTTATAGGTATAATAGTTTTAAATAAAACAGTGTACAAATGAAACAGGAATGCCCACATCATCATATTCATATATTCTTAACCCACTCTTAGGCCATACTCATTAAGGTATGCTTCTTTTTCGAGCTTGCCAAATGAGCGGATCTTTGCCCTATTTGGCCACCTGCATTCTGGGCCAAATCAGGCTGATTCGATCGACTGGGCCCTGGGCTAACAATTGGATCATAATTAGCATCTATGCATGACTGTTGGGAGAGAACCAAATCAAGGCACTGATGCAGTCTCTGCCCAACAGGATCTTCAAATTTACCCAATAGATAATGATAAATCACCAATCAGGTAGATAAGTTGCCGACTTGAAGGACCAAAGCTGCAGCTTAAATCTTACCATTTATGGCCAGTTCATTTGTATTTCATGCTTTAGATAACCTTTATTTAAAAAGAGGTATGTCTAAATATCTATAAACCAAGGGACCAAAATAATACAATACTCAGTAGGCTACTAAATTATATAATACAAATGTGATAGTAATAAATATGGATTTTATTTAATTTACAGAATAGGCAGAACACATCTTTAACACAGGCCCTATGTAATTTGCCCATGCTCAGCACAGGTATATATTGCCCCTTGAATGTTCTTGAGAATATAAAATGTACATTTGACAAACCATAAAAAATATTCCAGAAGCAGAAACAACGAGTCTGCTGCATTTATCTGCAAAGGCTTGATAAGGCTCTGGCTTTCCTGATATTGGGTTTACTCGTTCTTTCTTTGAGTATTTGGCTTCAAACTGAGGACGGATTTCTTCCTGGACAAAAAAAAGGAAAATTAAATATAATTATCAAATTAACACACATCTTTTTCTCTTCAGCAATACTCGCCCACCCCCACATCTTTAACCCGTGAGCCACTAGCCATTGGATATTTACAAAAAATGTTGCCAACTAGTGCCTGAATGGTGGCATCACAGATTGACAGAAAGGGACCCTACCCAGGTTGGTGAACAAGGTTTATATGCTTCAATGTCTAAGTTTGCTTAATGCAGTAAAGATTGAAGAGTGGCATGAAATGTAGTTAAGCATCAAGTCTTGTTATACCAACCTCTTCTTCTTCCCAGTCTATTAAGTCCCAGTCGTAGGCAATTACTGCTCTTCTCCTTTTCCAAAACTCCAGAAACACTGTAGCTAAAAAAGTACAACACATAACAAACATAATTTGCATATTTACAAAAGCAGCCAATACTATTTATAAAGAGGGAATATTTTCACATTATTGCTCAAGTGGACAAGGTAACTGTGCAGTCTAATGATATCTTGCAGAAATGCCCCAATAATTTTGTTTCCCGCAAGATGTTAATACTTACCCCAAACTGCCATAAAAACAGCAAAGAACACTGTTGCACTATTGTCAAACAGATGGGTAACCTGCAATATAAAATACATTCTACAATACTTGCAAGCATAAATGAAAGCATTTAATTGTGGTATTTATTAGGCCATAGCCGGGGCGGCATATTGTCTCTGCAGCTGCACAAGGGCACTTATCTGCCCTTAAAAATGATTTTGCCACAGTTGTGGCCACATGAGGGAGGCTGAAAGAGCAGCCCTAGTATAAAGCTACCACTTTACAGGGGTAGAGTATTTACCTTGTCCATAGTTACCTTGTCCCCAGGTCCCAAGCATTCTGAATAACAGGTCCCATACCTGTATTATCATATTATTAGATCCAGTGGTGTATATAAAAGTCACTGGGCCCACAGCAAAATATTTTTAAGAGCTTCCTCCAAGTTTAGGGAGCTGATCTGTTGCAGCTGCCTGTTCTCTCCACCTATACCTGCCCATAAATCAATGCTATGTAAGCATTAATAAATAAGCTCAGACAGAAATTAAGTGCAAATCAAATCTGATCAAATTCTGGGGGATTCCATTACAAAAAAATGTAAAATTGAGGATTCCATTGTCAGGAGGGCCCTGCACTGACATCATCAAGCCACGCCAGACACATGATGTCAGTGCCCGAAAATGGCACGAAAATTTGTAATTTATGGATGCCAAGGTCACGGGTTCAATGCCCGATTACAGGTCGCAATCACTTGGCATTCCTGGGAGCTGATAATTATTATTATATTGATTCCTGGACTTTTGACCCCTTCCCTTGTTCCTGGTCCTTGATCCTGTGCTGCCTGCCTTTGAAACTCTTGCCTAAATCCTGACTACGCTTATTTTTGATCATTTGGTTCCCGCACATTGGACTTTATACCTAGTGCTTTCTCCTTGGTCTGGACTTCTCCGTAATCAGAGATGCAAGGCCCCTGACAACCCCTCCCAAAGATGGTTTTATTGTATATTACCTTGGCATAGATGCAGCTGTCTGACAACCTCATGTACGGGCAGTATTTGTCACACAGGGGACACATAGTAATGTTTGTGGCTTGGCAGATTTCTCTACTGCAAAACAAAAGTGCAACAAGACCATAGTACTGTGAAAAAAAAGATTTATTTGCTTCCACCAAAGAGCGTGCCAATATTTCTGAAATATAAGTAATATTTTATATTGATAATTATTGAATTGATCAAACTGGCTGATACATTGGCCACTCCAATTTCATCACAGTTGCAATGTCTGCATTTCACATTATAAATACATCTCACTTTGTGATAAAATTCAAACAATTTGCTCATGTATTGCCAAACTGCACTAGCCTGGCTGATGGCACCATTAAATATGCAATCAGATGGCTGTGTGGAAGTACGGGAAGTACTTGATGACATCACACGGGTGAAATAAGGTCACACAGTTTTCTCTTTTGGTTAATAAACTCTTGTGTGTATAGTCAGGGCTGTATTTATATATATATATATATATATATATATATATATATATATATATATATATATATATATGCACCCGAGGGTCTGTGCCTAATACTGAAGATTTTGGAGGACAAATTACCACTAATTACTTACAAATGTAACCATGTATTACTATGGGCAGATCTATCAAAAGTCGAAGTGAAAATTCAAATTTTTAATTCAAATTTCGAATTTGAATTTTTGAGTTTTTTTATTGCCAAAACTGTCAAATTCAACTAGGAAATTATTATAATTTGATTTGAGTTTTTTAAAAATTCAAATTCGATTTTCGAGATTTATCATACACTGGCCCTTTAAGAACTCAAATTCGACTATTCTACACCTAAAACCTGCCAAATTGCTGTTTTAGTCAATGGAAGATGCCTTGAGATCAATTTGGAGTTGTTTGCAGCCCTCCTAATATTCTAGGTTTTTTTGGAGAAAAAACTCAAATCGAGTTTTAAAACGAGTTTTCGAGTCGATCCAATTCACCGGAGTTTTGAAAATTTGATTTTTCTAATAAATTTCGATTGGTCGAATTTCGAGTTCATGGGAGTTTATGGGAGTTTTAAAAAACTACAGTGAATTCAAAATTTGACCCTAGATAAATCTGCCCCCTAGTGTTATCTTTAGCTATACTGTGTTTGGTACCCTAAAATCTGTATTTAATTTTACATAGATGTTAATATGTGAGCAAGCTTTATACCTTATAGCTCTACCCAAAAACTTTGGGATTTTTTACATAATGATTTTTTTTCTAAAATAAAACTTTCCAATAGTGGTTCAGTGTTTTCTGGGTCCGACCCTTAAAACAATGTAAAAGGAGGTCTCTCATCAGCTTTTATCAGCTGGCTTGAACCACTGTTCAGGAGTGCAGAAAATGTAGACAGATGCTGTTTTAAGAGCAATTAAATTTACAAATAACTTTAAAGCCATAAGGCTAGTGCCACAGTATGGCCTGAGGAGAAACCCAGGACAAGAATTCGCTCCTCCGCTGTCCCAGTGCTGATCAACGTACTTGCATCTGGAAACATTGACTCCACTCGGGTACAGGCAGACATGGCGGATTTCGTCACAAAATGCAAAATCTTGCGTTTCACCCCTGAAATCTGCTGCATCTGCCTGCACTTGAGTAGAGCCAATGTTTCCAGGTAGAGGCATGTTGATCAGCACAGGCCAAGATCTGCATAGTGTGGCACTAGCCTTAAACATTTGTAATGAATGTGTATTAGAAAATTGCTTATCACAATATTTTCTTTTACTGAGCTAAATCTAGTTTTTGTGTACGGGACATAATAAAATAACAATCGAGCTTGGCACTTGCAAATAAGACTGGGTACAATTGCTTACATATCATCATAGGCTGTCATATCACATCAGAAGGTGCAAGGCCACACATCATCTCAGTGTATACCAGTTTATGCTTAAGGTTTAGTGGTCTGGTAAAGATACCTGAAGATTGGTATCCAGCCGTGGGTCCCATATTTTCTCAAACTTTTCAGGTGTTTCCCAAGCATTATAGGTCAGCTTGATTAGAGACCAGGTAGCATTTATTAAATCAATCCACTTTTGGAGTGTAGGGGAATTGGAGCTTATTATCCATTTCATAATTACCAGCTTTTTTGCATAGTACATGATACAGCGTAGAAGTGTTCTAGTTTTTTGTAGAAGCACTAAATCATCTATTACACCCAGTAAGCAGATTTCAGGAGATCTAACTCCAGGGAGAGACAGAAATTCATTGCTTTATCGAGTTACTTCTATCCAATACGGTGCTACTCTAGGGCACTCCCACAATAGGTGAAGAAACCCAGCCTCCCCTGAGGGGACATCTTTAAATTAAAAATAAAATAAAAAACAGTATGGAATTATAATGTCAGTATCAAAACTAAAATCAGAAAAAGAAAACCTTGAATATATACTTTGTAGTCATTACCTGACTTGGCAGCTGTCTAGTGTAAACATTCCATAGAGGAAGACAAACAAGCCAACAATGGCTGCAGGGAAAAGCATTCCTGTGTACCAGCCAAGCCATGCAAAATACAGACCTATCTTCTCGCCGAAATACCGCCTGTTAAAAATACAATGATAAAGAACATAATTAGCACAATACTAATGAAATCAGAACAATTGCAGGAAACTGGAAAAGATGAAACCCACAAAGACACAGGGAAAATATACAAATACCTTGCAACAAACTCAGGACTTCAGTGCTGCAGTGTGTGTGTGTAAACAACACACACACACACGCAGTATATACCACACGGACAATTGAGCTGCAGTGCAGTCTTTTTGCCCCGTGTCTTTACACAACCTACAAGACACCTTAACATCAATCATTGGTGCAGAATTTCCTTACCTGACCAGATCAAGTGGCTGGTACTTAAACCACACTCCCCAGGAGGCCCAACATTCAAAAAGCAGATGTCTGTGATTTTCTGCTCCATGTGTCTTTATTGAATTTTTGCTTCTGTAACTCCCCTAAATGAAAACCATCAAAACTATATAAACATCAGAATGAATAGTAACTTCACACAACATTAAATTCCTTAATGCTGAACGCAAAGATTAAAACTTTTTCTAAACACTTTATTAAGTTATCCAGGATGCCACTTAAAATAATTATATGTATTCCTATTATATCTAAATGTAATTGCTTTATAGTTTGTCTTTTTGACAATTCTCCTGCAGGCAAGCATTCTGGGTAATGTCAATGTACAAAGCCACACATTTTTTTTCCCTCTTAATAACATGGTCTGTATAATTGGTTGCATCAACCACAAGTACAAAGAATAGAGTTGCAGAATAAAACCTGTCAAGAACAGTTATAAAGGTATGAAAACAGCCCTGAGTTATCAGCTGATATTTTTGCTGTTATATTCTAAGAACCCAGGACAGTTAAAGTGCAGGAAAGCTTGCATGTGGGGGAGGGATTTTGAAGGTGGCTCGCCATGCATTGTGCATATTGTAGGGCAATTGGACCAGACAGGTGACCATAAGGCTTTGTAAGGACTCTTGTCATAATGTGTGAGACACAAATGTTGGGCAACATAACTGCCCCCTTATCTTCAGATCCAATCATTTGGGCCAGTGGGCAAAGGTCTAGATAAGTGCAGTTTGCTCATTTGAGGTGGAAGTGACCAAATTGCACATGAAAAGTTTGTTTGGGGACATTTTTTCAAACAAGATGTCTGACTAAATATAATTTTTTTTTTACCCATTATCAAAGAATTATGACAGCCTTTTACTAAAGAGTCGGGAATAAAGCTGTCATCAAGCATATAAAGATTGGGCCCCTGAGCTGATCACCTACTAAAACAAATGAGGGGCAAAATAGTTGAATGATTTGGTCATCTAGGACTGAACACTTTGGCAATTGATGCCTTTAGTATTAAGCCAACAGGAAGTGAGACATTTCAAAAAAGGAAAATGTGAGTATCCCCAAAAATAATGAACCAATCAATTAAAATCAACCTATGAGTAAGTGCCCCAGCAGGCACGAAACGCGCTAGGTCTTGCTCTTATGTCCTAATAAATTTTTCTATTTTTTAATTGATTGGGTCATTATTTTTGGGGATGCTCACATTTTCCTTTTTTGAAATGTTGACTTGGACTTACACCCTAGGACTGGGGGGAATTATGGGTATATTCTCCATGATTAACTTTAATATTTGATTCTGAATTATTAATTATTTTGTAGTAGTACCCATACATTTACATATTTCTTTGGCATCAACACAAATTATATTATAACAGGAAGTGAGAAGGGAAACTAAACATACTTTCATACAGCAGGGGGAGCCCCCCCCACCTTACTTCCCTGACCTCGAGCAGCTTTGTTTGTTTTCCTGTAGAGCAGCTGGCAATCGTGTAGTGATTTGTATCCGTAGACCCAGTGCAGTCTGCATATTCTGATTATTAATCAGTCTTGCTGTATAGGCTTCTATACAGATATTATTTGACTTGTGCCGTTTTGATAAGTTATGAAGATCCCTAAGCTTAACATCCCAACTGAAGCCCAGACCAAACTGAGCATGTGCGTAGTCTTGGTCTTGCAAAGATGTTTAACATAGTTACAAGGTGACAGCCCCCTGAGGCCAACTTTGAAAGCATAAATCATTAGTTTTATTTGGCTTCTGGTGCAGTAAGTTAATGTTTATATTTAGTATACAAAATACAGCATTTCTAACATTATTCTATTTTAGATTTTAGTTCCCCTTTAATGAGGAATGTTCAGTGTTTTCCTATGTTTTCACCTCCTACTGCCTATTGGAAGGGTTTTCCACTGGTAGAATTTGACTTTTGCAGATTTGATAACCTAACAATGAATGTACAATAAGTCAACACGTTTTATTGCAACAGTTATCTCATTTTAAAGGTCTTTTCAAGCATTAATAAAGTTTCATTGGACAAACTTTATAAATCAGAAAGAGGTGGCAGTTCTGCCATACAGTCATCAGGGGTGTTCTTCTCATCAACTGTATCTATGTATAAGCACAATTATACCTCATGAAGGGGGAAGGCAGCTTCATACGTGCAGTTTGTGAGCAATCGATTCAGTCCTGAATAAAAGGGAACACAACAGAAAAATCACAGTACAATAACGTTGTAAGGGTTCTAGGAAACTGAAACAATTACGGACTACCTACTAAGATAGGCAAGAGAGATTTTCTTTGCTTCTAAACATTATCTTATTCAAATTAGGATGGATCAAAAAGATGTCCTTAAAGGGATCCTGTCATCGGAAAACATGTTTTTTTCAAAACACATCAGTTAATAGTGCTACTCCAGCACAAGTCACATGACTTGCAGGCACAAGTCACATGACTTGCAGGCACAAGTCACATGACTTGCAGGCACAAGTCACATGACTTGGGGCAGCTGGGAAATTGACAATATGTCTAGCAGCCCAATGTCAGATTTCAAAATTGAATATAAAAAAATCTGTTTGCTCGTTTGAGAAATGGATTTCAGTGCAGAATTCTGCTGGAGCAGCACTATTAACTGATTCATTTTGAAAAAAAATGTTTTTCCCATGACAGTATCCCTTTAAAGTTTTGTATTAATTTAAATGTTATCCATTTAAAAGGACAAGACATATGCACTACAGAAGTGGAGCTTTTTCCACACTTTGTACTAATTTAGCAGTAATGTCATTTTGTGGAGGGGGATGTATTTTATATTCATGACCAAATCATAGTTAAAGCATATTAGGATGGCACTACCACTACCACCAGTTTGGTGGGCACTCCTTCCTTTCATCAAGTCTCCATAGGGAAAGAAGCATATTGCATTGCTGGTAATGGTGGCTGCAATAAATGCAGTTAGCTATCCATTGCAGTACATGAGGTTCCTATTTTTCATATGATTGGATTTTGTGACATTTGCCTTATGTCTCGGGAGGTAAGCCAGCACATCAAGTTATTTAAACCACAAAAAATGGTTTTAAAAAATAGACTCTATATACAATTGCACAACTAGGCAAAATTCAAGAATTTTGAAGAACCCAATAGTATTGTTTTGCCTCCATTATGGATTATTGATCTTACAATAGGGGGAATATTTATTAAGGTTTAAGTTGTACCATGAAAATTCAAGTTTTCGAGTTGTATTTTTTGGTCAAAACTCACATTTTCACGTAAAAAAAACCCTCAAATTGTTAGATTTTTAAAAACAAAACTTGAATATTCGAGATTTAGTATACCCCGACCATGGAAATAGCTTGAATCCAAAAATACACCATCTAAACCCTGTCAAGGTTATGTAGAAGTCAATGGCAGAGGTCCCTTGAACCATTTGAAGACGTTAACAGCCTACTTGATGTTCGAGTTTTTTTCAGAGGGTTTTGCCCGAAAACTGGAATAATTCGAGTTTTTTATTTTTGCAGAAAACTCAATCAATTCGAGTTTTCAGGTTTGCGGGACTTGAACTCACAGAATTGTGTTTTTCACATTAGTGTTTTTTAATAATTAAATAAGATACCATTCCAGTTTTGAGTTCATTTGAGGTATAAAAAAACTTGAACACTCAACCTTTGATAAATAAACCCCTTTATCTTAGTTAGGATCAAGTACAAGGAACTATTTTATTATTACAGACATAACAGAATTTTTTTTTTATAAATTAAATAATTTGTTTATGTGAGTCTATGGGAGATGCCTTCTAGTAATTTAGAGCTTTCGAGATAACAGGATTCTGGATAACAGATCCCATGCCGTTACTTAGGATATACAAGAGGTATTATACATGCAAAGAAATGTATGCAACTCTGAACTAAAGTGAAACCACAATTTTACAGACCCTGATTTTAAGTTTACCCTCTTCTTACACCTTTGTTTTGTGGTCCCATCAATATATAATGCATTACACCATTTTTTTTGGTCCCCTGAAAAAAACAAAAAAATGGGGATTCTACTGTATATAAAAGGATCTATGCTGGAAATTTGCATGAAGGAGATTATTTTCCTCTACAAAAAGATGGCATAATTACTGCAGTGTCAATGCACATTCAATTCATTTAGCATTCCACAGAGAATATACAGCCTAGCACTCACGGAGTCCCAGAGTAGTCAGTACAGTGAACAGTGAGTGAATTGTCCTGAATAATTTATAATTAATAGTTTGTGATGTCATCAACTCTAGGCAGAAACACACTGATTTTCACATGTGCTTAGAAAATATTAAACATGTCAAGGGCACTGCTTAAATATAAGGTCACAAAAATGTCTCCTAAAATAAAGAAGATTGAGAAAGGGGGAATGATCATTGTGATTAGGTATATGCCAAACTGCAGTGACATTTTAATACACCTTTTCACATATAGATACCGGTAGTATTATTTTTTTTGTAGAGTTCATGGGATAATATTTTATTAGTGTGCTTTGTCAACATTACATTTCAGGTGTGCTTTGAGTTCAAGACTGACAGCAGGAGCGTACCGTGGTAAAATTGTTGAGAAGCCTTGGTAAGACCTTTGGCTGACTCCAATACAACTCAGCCAATTTAAATGCACATATTGTAAATTGCCTCATAAAACCTCCCATTAAATCAAGTAAAAATTCCAGGCAGCATTTCAGAAAAATATATTGTTTCAAATTGCCAATGCTGGTGGGTTATTTATCTAGCTCCGAATCTATCTTAGTATTTCTAAGATAAAAAATCTGAGCAACTCCAAATTCCCGAATGGACCTTATTTATCATTAAAAAAAAATAGGTTTGGGCAAAAATCTGATTTCGGACCTTTGCCCGAAAAGTCCAAAGTTTACAGAATTTTCCGCAAAAAACACAAATTTTCCATTGTTTTTGGACTTTTTGGCCCAAAATCCCCGAAATCATCGGATGTAGGTACTGACAGCAGTGCAGACACTGGGACCTTCCCCACTGACTAATACAGGACTCCGAGAAACTTTGAGATGCTGGGTTTTCAGATTCAGAGTTTTCATACCATCAGACTTTAATAAGTCCTGAAAAATTCGGATTTTTCGGATTTCGGGTCTTCGGAGCTTAATAAATAACCCCCATAATGTGTGAATTTGGTTCTGTAGGAGAAAAAATCCAAAATTGCAGCCACATGCATTATACATTAATGGGAAAATAAACCCACTTTTGACATTTTTTTATTGTTAGACTTATGTGTTGTACTCGTTAATAATGAGATTCTGGGTCTTGCAACAGCAACTTATTTATTAAAATACAATGCATAAAAGAGGCATAGTTCTCTGTCTGTATAGCTGGCCCCACCTATCTGCTCCATTGTTATAACAAACGCTATTGACATCAACAATTATCAACACAATTTATGTAAAAAATATGCATATACACTATCTAAGCTTCTATATATTAATATAGATGTATTTTTACATGACTGAAAGGAACCCACATTACTCATGACATGACATATACTTTTCTAGCATCTTTTAGGCTGGCTGCGTAATGCAACTTCACTTCACCTTGAACTATCATGGTTTTCATTTAATCTGTGGATTATATATATATATATATATATATATATATATATATATATATATATATATATATATATATATATATATAAATACATTTATATTTATTTTTTTAAGTGAATTTTTTTTACACAAGTCCAACAGTATGCATTAATGTGAAAAAAGGGGTTAATGTGTTCCCTTTAATTACTCCCTTTACTGACTACATGCTTTAGAGAATTATGGCACCTTATAGAAAATTGTGATAGGATAGTCTATTGTTATTGTGTACATGGGGAGATTTTTCATCCATGGTAATTGCCATCTTAATTGCAGAAAAATGAGAAGGAAGGCATTTTCACTAAATAAAGCTGGCTCGCAGCAAGCTGGCATTTTCTCTAAATTAAGCTTGGTCTCCCCATGTTCCACTACCCTTAAGGTCTTGGGGGCAAATTCACTAAACAGCGAAAATGCGCTAGCGACGGCTTCGCCACACTTCGCCAGGGCGCCGCTAATTCACTAAAATCCGAAGTTGCGCTCAGGGAGGCGAACGGTTGCAAAGTTGCGCTAGCGTTAATTCGTCAAGCAAAGCGAAGTTATGCTAGCGATACCTAATTTGCATACGGCGCCAAGTTAAAGTACAATGGACGTATGTGTAGCACCAAATACATTACACTACACAAGCCTGGGAAAGCTTCATAAAATAAAAGAGTTGTTATATTGCCCTATACATGTGCCCACTGTATAGTTTAGGTGCCATATGTTAGGAAATGTAGGGGGGAAGGAGGGTACCCCCAAAAAAATTTATGATCTTTTTCAGCCTATCACCCTTAAAAAAGGAAAAGACGCCAGCGTTTTTTGGGACTTACAAAAAATTTCAACTTGTTTTGAAGCAAGCCCTATCTACTCCATTGCACTTGGCCTGGTCTGAGGTGGTAAAGGCAAGTCTGGCGCAAGAGGTAACGTTCAGTAAAATGCGCAAGTTAGTGAATTAGCGTAGTTAAGTCCCATTCGCCATAGCGCAACTTTACCTGGCGTAAGGGTGCAAAGGGTGTAAGGGTGCAAAGTAGGTCCACTTCAGTAGAGAATTTGCACTAGCGTTTGCCCCTTGGAGTCTTAGGTTAGAAGTTGCCAGAAGTTTCCTTTTGAGGCGTGACTTGGGTGACTTTGGAAAGTCAAATATGTTTTCTCACCAGAAATTTATAGTATTGCCAATGGGAAAGCATTTACAAGAGATTAGTTGTCCATGGACAAGATGATTTATTGCGGGTGACTCATTTCCTAGTGTGCTATAGCCTTTAGTTGGTTATTGCATAGTGGACTGTGTCCTCACAAATCAGTAGTTCTTTTATGACTTATGGCTGAAATTCTAGCTGAGCAGTCGGATCACAGATTTATCTGAAACCCAAGAGGGTTAATAATTGCCAGGGATAAAACGTATGAAGTCACTACCCTAATATCATGATACCTGGCACTTTTGAGATAAGATATGTGGTCACAGATCCATGTTACATGTTGATCTATCCCGAGTCAAGTATATATTGGCAACTTGAGGCACATAAAGGGTGAATTCTTAGAAAGCTTGAGATAAGAAAGCCTAGCAAGGGGCAGCATCTCAGCAGTTTTAACATTAACAGAAATTATTCAGATGATAGTACACCTTTAAGACTTGCACACATCTCCCACCATGATTTATAATTCATCCATAAAAAATCGATAAAAACTTTCCAGTACGTATTACATTTTTTCAAAATATTAATGTAAAGTGTCATATTAACATTATGCTAAGTTAATGAGTTTCATTACTGCTTGTGACAGCACTTCTAAGGCCAGCAAATACAGAAGGAATGCTAATGTTAAAGTGGTGTACCAGTCAGCATTTTATTTTCTGCACATTTGGAGTCTTTGGAGAACAGTTTTAGGGCAGATTTGTCGCCCGCTATTATTTATGCACGACTGCAAGCAACAAATCTCCTGAAAATACATCTCCACTGGAAATAACGGAAATCACAGCAGTAACTTCTGTAGGAAACTTCAGACAACTTTGTGATGTGTTGGTTTTACCACCAACAATTTCAGTTATTTCCAATGGAGACCCATTTTTTGGAGATTTGTCTTTCCAGAGATAAAGATGATGCTTTTTGCCGCTATACAAAATAGCTGTGACCATGGCATGGTTATAGCCATATTCAGTATGACAGTACTGCCCACTGGCTCATCATTTTGCCGACCTGACACTTAACGCCAAAGTCTCTCCACTCAATTGGAAAATCACTGATTAATTACCACAAAGTCAACAGCTCCTCTGTGGTCACCATTAAATTTAGAACATTTAATTAGCTATAGATAATGAAGTAGCCAGAATTGAATCAAGAGTAAAGGGTGTTCACCATGAAAAACTAAGGACTATAAGAATCATTCATGCAGCACAAAAAAGACCAATAATACACCTGCCGTGATGGCAAAATTGCCCAGCAGAAAAAGTCACCTTCATCTTAAAAGCAATTATACACAGAGTGCAAACACAATGGCTTAACAAGGAATAACTCTGCTCCTGTAGTTCCTTGCTGCTGAGACTTATTTAACACTCCAATGCTTTCTGGGTTGTTTAGAAAAGCACAACTGAAAAATACAATGACAACACATGTAGAAATCACAGACATTGTGGTTGGATTCCTCTAACTTCCCACAAAATGAAATGATCGGGCATACAATAGATAGTTTATAGATCTGTCCAGGGTTATAGATTAGAATGTGATAAAGTGTAAGAAAAGAAAGCTCCATTGACTGATGCTAAAATTAAGCATTAGTTACTACAGATACTGTTCAATATAATTACAGTAGAGAGATTAATTATAAGAAAACCTGATATCCAGAATGAAACGCCACAAATGCCATTATTCTTATTTTCTGACCAATTCCCCTTCACTCTCTAACAGGATACTGGTGTGGCAACCCTTCTTAAATTCATATCGATGAAATGCAAATGCGTATTCTATTTTTCAGATTTTAGGCATATACCTTAGGCATATTTACCTAGGGTCAAATATTGAGGGTTAATTAACCCTCGATATTCGACTGCCGAATTGAAATCCTTCGACTTCGAATATCGAAGTCGAAGGATTTAGCCCTATTCCTACGATCGAATAATCGTTTGATCGAAGGATTTTAATCCATCGATCAGAAAATTGTTAGGAAGCCTATGGGGACCTTGCCCATAGGCTAACATTGGCCTCAGTAGGTTTTAGGTGGCGAACTAGGGCGTCGAAGAATTTTTTAAAGAGACAGTACTTCGACTATCGAATGGTCGACTAGTCGAACGATTTTTAGTTCGAATCGTCGATTCGAAGGTCGTAGTCGAAGTAGCCCATTCGATGGTCGAAGTAGCCATATTCGACCATTCGAAATTCGAACTATTTTTCCTCTATTTCTTCACTCGAACTAAGTAAATGGGCCGCATAGTGTTTCATATTATGGAAACACCCCTTGAATCAGGTTTCAAGAATTCTGAATAAGTGATGCCATGCCTATATACTGTACATCAAGGGCAAAGCTTCTGGCAGGTAAATGTGCAGCTCCCAGTGAGCAGGTCTGGGTTGGTGGGGCCCACCAGTGCCCCGCCGGCCCAGTCTGAGCCTGCAAGAGCAAGATCACTAATGCTCATTGTGGGAGCACTTGTACCCTCTTCCCCCTTGTGCTGCGCTCTGCACTGTGTAGCATTTTTTTTCACTTTGCATGCTGTGTATTCGGCTTTGCAAATGAGGCCTATGATGTCATAAACCACTAATTTGTATGCTCTTTGTTTGCAACAAATTATCTCTGTGCCACCCCTCATTAGTTCTAATATTTGTTATTAATATTGCAAGGCCTCGGAATAGTCAGTTTTCATTGTAGGAAAGTTCCACAACCTATTAGCCAAATAACTCCAGAGACCAGTAATTGGTTGTGTTCTAATATAATTGTGGAACTTCTTACAAAGAATGTTCTCATTTCCAGTCAGATTCATCACTCCATGCATTTCCACTAAATCACAAAATAAAAGACGTGCTGCAGTGTACAGTACAGCATGTTTGGCAGCAATTGTTCTTGCTGTATTCACAGAGAATGATGATCTCTGAAATGTTTCAGCATTCTGTATTAAAAATGCACAACATCAGTTTAACAGCATACTTCGTCAGTGCTACTTAAATATAGAAAGCATTAGTACAATACGAAATAATAAAAATGTCAATTTATACTGGTTATAGTTGAACTATATACTGTATATATATATATATATATATATATATATATATATATATATATATATATATATATATATATATAAAAATACACAAAAGCCATGAATATCTTGTAAATTATATCCTTATAAACAGTGAGTTCTGATGTCATCAGTTATAAATGGTGAGTTCTGATGTCATTTCTGTCACATGACTCACTGAAACGTGTGTATTATAATAATATATATATATATATATATATATATATATATATATATATATTGTATAAAGTACCCCCAGTTGCAAAATATGAGGATATTAGAAGTTACCTTGGAGTTCCATGACCTGTATAAAAACACTTGGCCTCGTGCTTTTATATGGTCATGAAACTCCTTATAATATCCTTATATTTTACAAGAGGGGGTACTTTATTCACTATATATATATATATATATATATATATATATATATATATATATATATATATATATATATATATATATATATATATATATATATATCTATATATATATAGTAGAGATGCAGATGTTCCGCACACCATAAGTGGCAAAAGACCTGGGTGCTAATCCAAAAGATAAATGGATACAGGTGCAGGGTGGGACAGCACTCCAAGGATTTGAAGACAAGGATATAATGTCAAGAAAGTGAGCAGGTTTATTCAATCCGACATTTCAGTTCTACACAGGTATTTCCCTGAAGAAAGTTCCTGTGTGGAACTGAAACGTCGGATTGAATAAACCTGCTCACTTTCTTGACATTATATACTTGTCTTCAAATCCTTGGAGTGCTGTCCCACCCTGCACCTATATATATATATATATATATATATATATATATATATATATATATATTGCACATTCTAGTTTAAAACTCCAAGTTTTAAGATAAATAATTCATTTTGTGAACGAAAATGATAACTATCAGCATTATCAAATGTTACCTTGAGAATATGATAAGGCCTGAGGGTACAAATCAGACATTTTATTCTGCAACAGTAGCACAGCATTTATACAGAAATTCATGCTGTTTAATCTAACTACTATTACAAGCTCATGAGAACAATAGGCACAGAGTTGTTTAACCACATGCCATGTAGGGCAAAGTTCCTGGACATGCTTTGAGGGACTTATTAGATGGTGCAAAAGCGCTAGAAGTGTGCTGTCACATAGTTAGTTATTAGTGATGAGTAAACCTGGGGTGTTTTGCTTCTTGCAAAAGTTTGCAAACCTGCTGCAATTTTCATAAAACCACAACATTTCAATGGGAAGGTGAAATTCCACTGTGGTTATGCATTTTTAACTCAACAATAGCATATACATTGCCCTACATTGTTGAAAATGCTCCTTTCTACTATGCTACAACTGTTCTTCACAGAAAAAATGCTACAATCTTGGCATTTTTTCCAAACATGATGGCAACTTCTCCATCATTATTGTAAAGTCAAGATATCTCTACTCCCAGTTGCTTAGGCCATTAATTCTCTAAAGCAGATTGACCAAAATCCTTTTCATTTTCCCTTTTTATTATGCACTGTAGTGAGTGCACCTGTCTCTCAATAATGCAAACAAGTAACAGACAGGACTTAGTGAGTGGCATAAATTCGTATTTTAGTAAATAACCCCCTTATATGTTTTGGCATTCTAAAGCATTGCCCACTTAAGTTTGTAATGTCTTCTATTCAGAAAGCAATTCCCATTCTTTTAAAGGCAATCAACTTTAGGTAGGATTATCTTTAGTAAAAGGTTGAACTCAATGAACATATGTGTTTGTCAACCTCAACTACTGTGGTTGAATGTTGTAATTCTCCTTGAAAACACCATGTTGTTCAAACTGCCGCGTGTGCCATACTCATAAGAGACCTAGTTGATAGGGAAGAATCTAAGTTTAGTGGGGAGTTACACATTTGAACAATGTTTGATTTTGTACAGGCATAAAATTGCTTACCGATTTTATTTTTCCCCTCTTCGTATTTGACTCTTTGTAATATATGATGTACAATTCTGGTCCTTGTGGCATTGCTGAAAAATGTGTCTTTATTGTTTATGATGAAGCTATAAAATAAAACATTACATTAATATTGTTTAGGGATTCCAGGTATTTCAGTGTGTGTTCCATCCAGTACAAGAAATTCACAAGAAACACCTTTGGCATAATTTAAGAGATATATTCTACAGATTAAAGATGAGTTTTTTTGTTCTGACTTTTTTAAGAATAGGTCCACTATCAGATCAGAACAAAGTTATTTATAACATTTACAACATAAACCTGAGCTTGAAACAATCCTATGTATATATTATATGTCTATAATTACAGATAATTACAGCAATAATTAATATAACTATATTAATATAAATCTCCTTTTACAGAGGTACCGATGGTGTTCATTGCTTTAGCCTATCAGTATTGTAACTTTGCAACATTTTCTTCTGGGCCCACGTGGGTGAACCAAAATCACTGGTCACCTACAATTCCTGAAAAATCATGGATCATAAGTTGAAGGACTAAATGCTATTGACTGGGGGTGCCTTCCATCCTCTATTATCTTGCAAGCGGCCTCAGACTCAGTCTTTGCGATAGCACATAGGGAGTTGATAGACAGCAAATGCCCTTAGAGTGCTATGGGCAACTCTACTGTATGGGTGAGATTCTAGGTTAGGATTATAAGGTAGGCAAGTTTATAATTACTCCCCCAGGTCTGTTAAACTAGGGCATATTTGATGTCCTATGTGGTGCAGAAGAGTCATGCGACCCAGAGTAGTATTAAAGCTAATAGCTCTGACTCTTGCTCAGAAACCTCCAAAAACAGTAGATGCAACGGTAAAGCCTGGTCCCAGAAGCTTAGGAAAAGATTCTGTAATGTTCAAGTCAAAATGAAGGATAGAATAGGCAGAGATAGACCAATCACCAAATAGGTCAATAAAGGTTGACTTACTGGTGGATCCTCTGTTGGCTAAATGGTGCAGTGTAACAGTCATTCTCCTCCAGGTCTGGAATTTTCTCTTTGTCCAGTCTCATGGGCTTTTTAGGTAACCAACCTCGAAACCTGCTCAATTGCTTCTCCATCCTCATGTAAAAGATAAAAAGACAGCAAATAAGTACAAGGTAACATCAGGTCTAGTAATAGTTCCTTCACAAAATTATTATTATTAATGGATATTGACACTATTTGAAATTTCTACTGTGTCATGCCTAGAACCTCAGCAGTTTGTTACAAATGGACATATTTTGGGGGCTATAGATGTTGCTAATATGTAGCTAATTTGTAAATTATTACTACTATTACATTTTTCAGTTTAAATAACTTTACCTTTATCACCAAACAAAAATTGAAAATACTTTCTATATGCATATATATCCAAACAAAATATGGATTGGGGGCAACAACACTCTTATATTTGTAAAAAAGCTTTTCATCCTGCAATGTGTATCAATCACGTCTGATCCCTATCCCAAAACTAAAACCACTGAAGTCTGTTTATCTGGTATCTGCTCTGCATTGAGCCCCACACAGCCCTGCATAGCTGCCTCCACTTATACAGAAAATGTTATAAAGGCAATTAGAGAGCTTCAGAAGCAACACAATATTTTCTAAAGCAGTGTAATAATTTATATTTTCAAAACACCTCTTATTTTTTTGTATTCCTGGACCTCGAATTAAGCAATGTTAATAGTTGCTTCTTTTTCTGTTGTGCATTATGCAATGTATTTGGAGAACACTTCTAAGTGAATATTTCATGATTCGAACAGTCCAGGCTTCATTATGATGGAGAGACTTCCTTCTCCTACATGCAAGCAGCAGAATCTGCCAGTATGTTAAACAGCTCTAGCCTGTCACAGACATTTAGGATAAAACCATGAATCTACTAGAAAACTGAAGACACCTACAGATTCCTGTGCTTTACAGTTCAGACAGCTAGGCCTAACTAAAGTGGCAGATATACACCTTTAACTCAAATGTAAAATACAGCAGAGATTTAGAATTACTTCTAATTACAACTGTAATTCTATATTAAAGTCCTCCATTTACAGACAGAATGCTGAATTATCAAAATGTGGTATGTATAAAATGAAAATGCTAATTTCTGTAGAGTCGTACCAAACACCAACGCAGGGCATTAAAAAAATATAAATGAAAGAAGTATGGGGCATTCAGTTTGTTATTAAAGGGATACTGTCATGGGAAAAAAAATTTTTTTCAAAATGAATCAGTTAATAGTGCTACTCCAGCAGAATTCTGCACTGAAATCCATTTCTCAAAAGAGCAAACAGATTTTTTTATATTCAATCTTGAAATCTGACATGGGGCTAGACATATTGTCAATTTCCCAGCTGCCCCAAGTCATGTGACTTGTACTCTGATAAACTTCAATCACTCTTTACTGCTGTACTGCAAGTTGGAGTGATATCACCCCCCTCCCTTTCCCCCCCAGCAGCCAAATAAAAGAACAATGGGAATGTAACCAGATAGCAGCTCCCTAACACAAGATAACAACTGCCTGGTAGATCTAAGAACAACACTCAATAGTAAAAAACCATGTCTCACTGTGACACATTCACAGGAAAAACAGCAGCCTGCCAGAAAACATTTCTCTCCTAAAGTGCAGGCACAAGTCACATGACCAGGGGCAGCTGGGAAATTGACAAAATGTCTAGCCCCATGTGAGATTTCAAAATTGAATATAAAAAAATCTGTTTGCTCTTTTGAGAAATGGATTTCACTGCAGAATTCTGCTGGAGTAGCACTATTGACTGATTCGTTTTGAAAAATTTTTTTTTTCCCATGACAGCATCCCTTTAAACTACAATACATTTTCTTTGCTTACATGGGATAGGTTCTTATGAGTTCTGCCAAAAAACATGATTAACATGATTAACATGATTAAACATGGGCAAAGACAGTGGGTTATGAATATGCCACATGTAAAAATGGCAAACCAAATGTTTCTATTTTTTCTTTATCTGATTAGATATGTCTGTATTTATTGGGTTAGGAAAGTTTCCTACACCACCAATCCTAAATAAATGAGCATTAATTAAAAGTAAGCTGATGCCTTAATAGTCCTCTGTGGACTCAACCAGCGCTACTGTTATAAAAGGCCCTCTCTAGCTTCTAGGGTTGCCACCTTTTCCCAAAAAAAAATTCCGGCTGGTGGGGGCGGGAACAAAAAGGGGGTGTGGTGTGATGTCAAAGGGGGTGGGGTTATGCCACAAAGGGGCGGGGTCACGGCGTGGCCAGGACAAGAACCGAAGGACAAGGTAAGTTTTACAAGGGATTGGGGGCTGGCCGAGGGGGTCTTTTTAAGGGTATTACAAATTTACCGGCAGCTACATTGCCGGTAAATTTGTAATACTGGCCTTGGCAGGTGTTTTACCGGCTAGGCCGGTAAAATACCGGCCGGGTGGCAACCCTACTAGCCTCTCCTATGTACAAAACCCTTTGGCTGCTGAGTTACCCTGCCATCTGTTGCTGACTTTGACTACAGTACTACATTTATGGCATCTGTTATCGGGAAACCCAGTGTAGAAGGCTCCAAATTATGGGAAGGCTGTCTCCTAAAGACTCTATTTTAAACAAACTATTCACATTTTTAAGCATTATTTCTTTCTTCTCTGTAGTAATAAAACTCTACCTTGTACCTAATCCCAACTAAGATATACTTTAATTAATCCTTATTGGAGGAAAAAACAGCCAATTTGGGTTTAATTAACGTTTCCATGATTTTCTAGTAGACTTAAGGTATGAATATTCATATTACAGAAAGATTCATTATTTGGAAAATTCCAGGTCCCAAGCATTCTGGATAACAAGTTCCATACCTGTATTTTGTATCCTCCTTACCTGCTCTCTGTAAATTACTTGAACCCTACTGGCACAATATACATTCATAGTGAAGGTATTATTATTTACCAGTGTAAATATATTTCCACCATAATAACTGCTTACCTACTCATGAACTTGTACCGACGGTGCAGGTAATAGATTTTTCTCCTGGAAGAACAGCAAAAATGAAGCCAGTCGAGAAGAAAACCCATCGTGAGTTACAGTATGAACTAGCAAGGAAGCAAAGGAGATTGAAGATAGAAGCCTGTAAGAGGTGGAGGACGAGACTAAAAAGAGAGGTTAACACAGACAACAGTCACAGGAGACTGTCTTGCAACCAACTGTAAAATGCTCTAGGCTGGAAAAAAAACAAAATATCACTCATCTATTAAGGTGTGTAGTGGTGCCAGAGCAGTACTCTATACCAGCCAACTGGTGGGGTGTAATGGGTGAAGTAAAGCTATCTGTGAATTACAACCCCCAGCAACCTTGACAGCCTTTAGCTATCATGGATAATAGGAGTAGTAGTTCAATAACAGCAGAAGGCTGCAGGATGGAGAGCCCTAATATAAGGTCTTACTGATGCTATGTCCCCTTATATGTGCAATCTCACAACCCTCATAACACATGGGGCATATTTGTTAACACTGGAGACAAACATCATGATATTACCCAATTACCCATAGTAACCAAACAAATCTTTGCTTTTGTTTTCTTACTTGTAGGTCACTGTTCATATCCAATTGCTGATTGGTTGCCATGAGGTCTGTCTCCAATGTTAATAAATATGCTTAAAAATCTGTGTGATGCAATGGGACTTCATTACTCTCCATTAGCTAACAGATTTTATTCACCAGTGCTACATCTATCTTTCTTTCTGTCTATCTATCTGAAATTGCTTCTTATCAGTGCATAGAGAGCCAAAGGTTCTCATGCCTTAGATCAGTGTGTTTTAGCATTCCGGTAGTTCTACTTATTTGCATATAACTCCCCACAATGATTATGCCAGAAATAGATGTAAATAAAGGATAATGATATTAATCATCTTCTGCTGGTTACAGGACACAAATGAAATCTAATTTGGTAATCATTTCTGGCTTGTATTTTGAACTTGCTGCAGCATTACAGGCTATTTGGCCAGTATACAGTTACTTTTCATCTATTAGAGAAGACTTGGCTCCCTTGAAGGAAGATAATGCACTGGGCTTTTTTTAGGCTTTGGCTTATTTACAAGCAATGCAGTGAAATGCGGCTTAAATTATAAATTACTTGCACAAAATGTATTTGTTCTTGTCCCTGACTTAACCTCAAGGTGCTATTGAAAGATTAATTCTGCTACTTGTCTGATTATGTTTAGACTTGTTTGTCTAAACCAACCTACTGATCACCAAGCAGTTCATTAGGATGTTATAACATGACAACCAGAAGCACAACAAAATATATTGGCATCCAACACATTGTTACTTCTGGGAACAAATGGTGTTAAATCATAGGTAGTTGCATGGGAAGCAGATACATGCAATATACCAAAACCAAAGCCTTTGTTAGCTTTGCTAAATTATCAATTATAAATAATATAATTTAGAAATAGCTTTGCAGGTAGGTTTTATTTTTTATTGGCAAAGGGTAACTGCAACTACAACTGCAACTGTTGTGTGTCTGTAGAAAAACACAGCCTGACTGGGTGTAAACTTACAATTTGTACGAAGGACACACATCCTGATATTATATATCTTTGGTCCAAATTAGACTGTGAACTATATAAAGAAGATACACATTACTTTTAGGTATCTATAAACATTACATACTGTATGAAATAAGCAGTCTATTGGGACATTCAGTCTGTAGTTCACAGCTGCTCGTAACTTCACCTACCACTATCTGTATGCAAATATGGAAGCAGTAAATGTGCCAGTGCTCATAGAAATGCTGACAGGGGTGCAAAATGTTCTTGTTTGGATAAATGGCAGAACAAATAGACTTTTGTGAGTATTACGTTTCCTCAGCTATCCCCTCTAAAATCAGCTTAATGTTTGGGAAATAACAAAATCAGTCTGGGTTTCAGTCTTTGCTTTGCTTTAGACTTAATTGTCTTGGTAACTGGCAGTTTAACATGATCTGTGGAAAGAAGAGCGTGTCGCTGTACTTCATTATACAACATACTATTAGTACCTACCTAAAAGGCATCCTTACATTCATTAGTTCTGCGTATCTTCCTAGTACCTCCCATGGAGCGTGAAGTTTTACAAATATAATGTCGCTGTTTGCAACGGAAGACTGGAAAAAAAATCAGTTATGTTTGACTATGACAGTTTACAAGGAACGTATAAAAGTGCTTATTTATAAAGGCGATGAAAATGTGCAAAGAATCATTTTTTTTATCCACAATGCAGCTTTTTTTCTGAATTCTATAGTAATAGTACATTCTTTTACCGCTGTTTCTGTGGAAGACTATGAGTCAGCAATGGCTATTGATGCTACCTACTAAGGGAAACAATGAACTGAAACCACTTCAAAGTAGTTCCCACAAGGGATCAATAGCATCAATGAGTGCAGTTGCGAGCTACTCATCAGAGCAGGCTGGACAAACACATTGGCACTTCCAGCAATAAAGTTTCTAGTAGTCTGTATAAGTAACTTTTGTGAATATGGCAGTGAACTTGTGCTTGTGTTCATAAGTGAGCCCTATACTCACTGTAAGAAGAGCAAACATTTTTTTGCAGTTGGGCTTGAAGCCTCAGATGATAAAGTGGCTCAGATCTACATTCAAACATTGTGTTTATCTGCAGTTCATTGTATCAACAAATTATTTTCCTTTGCAGTGTACAATATAGCAATACTAAATATGTTTTATATTAATGAGTTATTTGTATACACAATGGTCATCTTTTAATGCAGTCTTTGCTTACATTAAAATCATTTGCTTCCACTCCAGAAACACATTGCTGATTTAGTCATTTAAATAGAAATATTGTGTTCCATGGTATTGTTTAAAATAAATATTCTGAAAACTATGAAATATTTCTTCACTCCTACAAGGCCATAATTGTAAGGAATAAACCAGTAATTTAGTGATTATGTTCTGCACATGATGACACCACAAGCCAATTTGTAACATGAGAAATACAAGAAACTGTACCTCCTTCTCTAAATGCAATCCCTCTGCCCGAATATTTCTTTCAAAAATCTCCCTTTTCTCTGACTGAAGACTGGATTTCCTGTACACCAGGATATAGTCAATGCGATGCTTTCCATCGTTAAAAAATAGCCCACTTGTTTTATTTTTTTCTGGGACATTCAAACCCTAAAAGAAAAGTAGCAAAATATCAGTCTAAGACTATAATGTAGATATACAGTATTGTTACAATAGATATTTGTATGTTCTTTATAGAAAAGGCAAGGTGAAAAAAGGTCAGGTTGACGTTAAAGTTGAAATTCTACACAGATTTTTCAAATTGGACGCAACTTTTTTAAGAAAGAGGTCCAAAACTAACTAGAAAATGTAACAGTGGTTTCAGCATTGACATTCACTGAAGTGAGAAGGCCAATTAACAGACAGGAAATATCTCAGCAAATTATCTATACCACTAACCAGAATACTGATGCTCAAATTATTTCTAAAAATGTCTCTTACAGCAGAGGGCCCCATTGCAGGGCAGAAAGACTAAATAATGTCAAACTTGTGGATCTCCACATCTCCTAGCACCCAAACAATGATAAGCTGAAGGGCAACAGTTTGTACATTGCTCTGTATACTGTATGTATATAGAATATCAGCTGTTAGTTCTTCTTTTCGTGAAAGGCCTTCCATTGCCAAACTATAATGTAGGTTCTCACTATTACCCCACATTTTATTTCTAGGCCCAAGCCTATATTTTACAAAATGTGCAATCAACGCTACAAGACTTTCAACAGAGCTACATCAGAGCTGAACATTTTGCTTTTATATCTAGAGTGCCTCCTTTTAAATATTCCATCCCCGTTAAATTATTAAGCAAAAAGGTTCCTAAAATGTTAGATTTGGAATAACTGTGTCGGGTGCTTTTATAAAAGCATTCACTGAACCTGAAAGTGATGGGAATACAGTATAATGAGAATAGTCTGAGCTGTAGGAATAAAATAGTACATTGTAGGGCAAAAAGCCAACATTTATGTTACATTTCAGAACCCAACACAGCTTTCCCGTCCCAATACTGTCTGATTTTCTAAGCATACATTTCTAACATTCTGACTCTGAACATACACACAGAAGAAAAGGGAAACCAAGATATAAGCAAGCCTATTCAGCTCCCTAGTTAAATGTCTTATTCTTGACAAACTGAATTTGTTTTGGCCTCCGGCTAATATTGTAATTGTCAAGAAGGCTGGCAAGTGTCTGCTTCCAGAGCTAAATTCATATGCTAAGGAAACAAAGGTAAAGATAAGGAAATGGTTGTAAAACAGTAACAGAGGCAATAAATATCTGAAGTATCCTCTATATACATAAAAAATACCTTGCATGCTGCTGTTTACATGGATACCATTATATTTTATCTGCCAAAATATGGATTAAGTATAGCGCCCATTTATTTATTCTCGTTTTTTTATGTTTTTTTTGAGAATCATCCTATCCCAAACAATCCGAATCCGAAAAAAATCTCAAACCTGTTGAGGTCATGTAGAAGTCAATGGCAGATGTCCCTGAAGTTGTTTCTTGACATCGTGATCTGCGCCAGATTATCTGAACAATTTGGGGGTTTTCGCCTGATAATCCGAAAATGTTAAATTTTTGCAGCGAAAACCAGGGCCGGAACTAGGGGTGGCAGAGTATGCTCCTGCCTAGGGTGCAATCATGGGGGGGCGCACTTATAAGGGGATTCTTTTCTTTTTTTAAACCCTGATTTTCTTTGTCTTTTATAGTTTTTCAATTTTAAAAACCGTTCCAACCCCCTCTTGCCCGAGATTAGTACTGCGGGCAGAAGCACTCCCCACCTCCCTCTTGGCAGCTGTTGGCACAGGTAAATATTTGTGGGCAATATCTTGGCTGCTGCTGGCATAGGTAAACAGATAATTTGGGGGCAATATTATTGATTTTTGTCTCCTGCTGGCACAAGTACATATTTGGGGGCAATATTGTGTATTTTTTTGGCTGCTGCTGGCAGATTGGGGGCAATATGAGGGATTGGCTGCTGCTGGCACAGGTACATGGGGCACAGGTACAAATTAGGGGCAATATGATGGATTTTTTCGGTTGCCACAGATTGGGAGTAAACATTTGATGGATGTTTTGGCTTATACTAGCACAGGTACAGATTGGGGTCTTGGGGCAATCTGCGGGATTGACTGCAGTTGGCACAGGTACAAATAGGGGCAATATGATGGCTGCTGTCACAGATACAGGGAGCTATATGAATGGTGAAATTGTAATTTGAACTTACAATGGTTAGGTGGGACATGGTAATGCAGGACCGGGTGGTTGGCACCTTGCGTAGGGTGCCAAAATACCTTGGCCCAGCCGTGCTGAAAACTCAACAAAATTGAGTTTTCAGAGCAGCAATCATACAATGAGAATTAACAATCAATTTTTTTCATAACATTTTTCACGAAAAATTATTGATAAATAATTTAAAATTGTGGAAGGAAGCGGATTTGTTTTCATAAAAATATTAGATTAATTCAAGTTTTAGTAATTGTGCCCCTAAAAATCCCATTATCAAGGAAAGGTTTGGTGGAGCCATTGTTGGAGCAGCCAGCTATATAGGCATCAATCAGTACACATATAATAATGTATGTGCTGTTAATGAAGTTCAGCAACATTTGATCCTAGCTTTTCCAGGATTCTGAGTCAGTCATGTGGTTTAAAGAAGAGCTATATGCTTTACCTCTCTGTCTCTGATTTACCTAACTTAGTATATATTAAACCTAAACAATTATGGGTATAAGCAGCTTGTCTTTTTTTAATCCCAAATGCATATAATGTTCATTTATCAGCATTAATTCTCATTTGCCACTTAGATGCCCAGATTGCCAGTTTGTCCAGATCCCCAATGCAAGCATTCCACATCCTAGATGGAATTAATTGCATAGTATTGTGTCTTCAGCACTGATGCATTGCTTAAATGAACCAATTAAATAAGTGGACCTATTACAGGACCCCACTAAGAGCCTTACTCCAATGCTCGTGGAGTTCTACCCTTAATCAATGGAAATTTTACAACCAGGGGCAGTTAAGTGTTTAAACTACTGATGCATACTACCTGTGTAAAAAGAAATATAATTTGCAAACAGCCCAGCATTTAACTTAATGTAGGAAAATTCCCCAATATTCATTCAGCCTCTGCTTACACCTGGCTTTCTGTACTTTGTTCCTATGATCATTGTAAGGCTAATTAAACACATTTTGTTCAACTACCAAGCACCTAAAAAGCAGTCAGCACATTGATTTAGGCATGCTAGATTCGGTGAACATGAACAATTTCCTTAGCTTGACTTTATTCTCAAATCCTTTGTGGCTGTCGAGATGCTTTATTTACAAAAGCATTCACACATTAATACGATTATATTTTTATAACTAGCTTGTGGCCAAATGTGCTGCACCTAGCTATAAGGATTCCCATTGCAGTACACACTACCGTAGAACTGTAAAGTAGAACTCAAGCTGTTTCTTTATAATTAAATGAATGAATTATATACAGAAAAACTTAAATCAACTGATGCAGCATGGCACCAAGGACCTTGCAAGCATCTATTCTGAAGAGAAGAAGGGTGGCTTTGCCATTTCCAGACATCTTCTGATTTTAATAATGTAATTAAAACAGAAAATTGACCTGATTTCTTTAGTGAGGAAAGATTTATAATGTACGGAATAATTGTTAACACCAGAAGCACCCTGTGGTCTACTCATGAATATTAAAATCTTTTGCCTGGTCACAGGGGAACGTGTATCATGTGACAGGAACCTAATCAGAAAATGTAAATCTACAAAATTGCAATGTTTATACCAATCTAGTAATCCATAGAAACCAATGTGATGTTAGCCTTCAAACAAGTGACCAGTAAATACCAACCAGCCGATTTCTATTGGTTAGTAGACATTTGCTTTAATTATCACGTTACCCATGCTTCTTCCTTTGTATCACATTATGAGGATACTGTACTGTGTATCTGCCTCAACAAGGACATTATTCCTTATGATTTGTACAATTGCAACATTTACATATCATGCTTAATAAAAGAGGTTTTTCAGTAATAGGGGTTTTTGCAGCTTATATTACATAGATTACATAGGTATTATATCTCTATGCAAGTAGTAGATTGTGATTGTGATTTCTACTTTTATTAATGTATAAAGTTAATAACTGCATTTATAAAAGATGGTGGGACAGTATTTGCTAGAAGGAACTGTGGTGCAATATAACCAAAATGTTCACAGTTGAACTGTGAAACGTTTTCAATGATTACTCAGCAAGTCCAGTTGTTTTAGAATTACTTATATCAGATATAATCAAAATGGTTAGAATGGTGCATGTTTAAAAGCACCGCATCAGCAAATTATAATATGACTACACATATTGGTCATCACAGAAAGAAACCATTTACAGAAAACCAGTGTGATGAGAGCTCCACAAAGTCAAAATCTATAATAGAGCTGCTATTGCTCACAAATGAGAGTGAAATGACTACAGGGACTGAATATACAATGACTGGAAATGTGACAGGATGAGCAATCCCTGAATTATTTATGTTTGGAAAATACTTAAAGATGCCTCAAATTCAGAGTCCCCAGTACCAATATTTAATCATTTAGAACTTCAATGCAGCATTATACAAACTAAAATTAATTTCACATGACGGAAACATTAAAAAAATCTCACCCACTTGTGATCTTGCTTCTTGTTCTAGAACTTTGCTCTGTTTTATGGGTGCTGTTGTTTAGCCTGGGTGAAAGCTTTCTGCAATATTTCTTACTATAGATTCAGGTGACATGCACTAGACATCAAGATCAATTTGACATATGAACGTCCTCTAAATTGATTTAGCAACCATTGAAGTATATTGATAGCTACTGCACAGGCTGTTATTTCCCTAAATGCACCTGCTCAACATCTATTTTGTGGCTGAGAAGGTTTATTAGTGGAAGCAAATAATTGTGGTGACATGAAGAAGGAGAGTCATTGCTCTGTGCTGATCCAATGACCTTTTGAGCTTAAATATCATCCTTGTATTTATGGATATATCTAGAAATCAAACAATGTCAAGAAACAGTTCCATTCTCTTCCTTTCTCTTGTAAATTCCACATAAGTGCAATGAAAGTCATCATATCCAAACCGGAAAATAATACCATAAAATAAATGCAGAATTCCCCAACAATAAAAAAGCTTTATAAAAATAATGAACCACACATAGAAATAGTAGTGCTGGGTAAAATAGGGCCACATATTCTTAAACTCTAATGAAATACAGCATAAGGTTAACATGTCATCAGTAAGAGCATTACTAAAAATGCAGATTGCTGGGCTACAGTCATTGCAAACTGTTTGTATTACCACTAAATGCAATCAGTGCTACCCCTCTAGAAATTCTCCGATTTTCACATGATCTGGTCTCAAGTGTAGTGTGCAAAGTCGCAAGCCACAATTGCATGTGCGCTTCAACATGACTTGGACACAACCTTTGGTTTGTCATCAAAGTAATGTCTGCATCTAATTTTTAAGGCTCAAGTATGTCATGCACACAGTATATGATGCTAGATATTTATAGTTGGTGGATGGAATAAAAATAATTTGCATTGTCTCTGATCAGGGGTCCCACAGTAAAAGTCAGAAATGAAGGATCTCTGTCTTGGCCAGGAAAACATATATAGGAATGACATTTTAGTAGGAAAATACGAACAATGTTACCTAAATATCACTAAACTACAGCTCCAAGCTCCACACCATATTATCAAGATTTATTACAAGCTAGGAGCTGCAGTGTCCCAATGAATGCTCTGTGTGTGCACGTTCACTCTCTTTGTTCTTTGCTCCTCTGATCTCGAGGAACAGAAGTAAAAAAAACAAAAAACTAAAAAGATTTTTAAACAGCAAACACTTTACAGCATTACATCCAACCTCCTGCTGTCTGCTTATAGTGTAACATTTACATTTGTTAGGAGAGGATTGATCTAATACTGGTAAGGAGAGTTCTCATTTGTGATTTACTGTATCTTATATTTCTAATTAGGCTGAGGCTGTGAAACACAAAGCCAATCTGTATTGACCACCTTGATCCTAAACTGAAGCATTACTGTTTGAATGTGAGCTGAATGTTAAAGGATCATAGTGGCCCAATCTTTTGCATGGGTGGTTAGTAAATGGTTTGATGAGCATGAAAGAACGCAAGCCATTTGCCATGACATAATGGTCTATGTCCAGTACAACAAATGGGAAATTGTAGTGCAGCACCTGACATTTCATCAGCATCAAAAAACATCATATACGGGAATTTGCCAGCATCATTTCAGACTTTTCACAAGATTCTTGATGCTTTTACAATGTATACCAATGTGCACTAATGTTTTTTCAACATTTGAAAATGTAAACCATATTAAAGTTAATTATGACAATAATCCATTTTGCCTATCCATCAAACTTAATTTTTACAAATTTTTGTCTTCTGATATTTCAGTACTAACTATTACAGTCTAGTCAGAACTACTGGAAAATTTAATTTTTGGAGGACATTTCAATTAAATATTTTCGTTTGTCCAGACTTATTCAAATCCATTACTTCCCAGCAATTAAAATGTGTTAATGCTACACTGAGCAAACATATGGCAACATATATGGCAAGTCATTGAACAGTATCTAGTAACAAGATTTCACTAGCATTGTACAATTTCCTTTTGCATAATGATATATAGTAACTTGTTTTCTTTAGTACCCAAGCACCTAAAAAAAGGCCAACAGAAATAAGATAGGTAGATCTAATATATTAAAATTTAGATATATAGCCCTTGATGCTGTTTCCTTTATGTGGTTAGTTACAATTATCTATGTCATTCTAGAATTAAAGAATATTTGTAGAACAGTTTATGTAAGATAAATGACAAGAATGTCAATGAAACAAGATAAATGCAACGAGATACATCAATAATAATTGTATAAACGTTGTGAAATAAACATTGGGGAAACAGGTTCTGATAGACAGGACACATTCTTAGGGCTTTTTTAAATGGAAGATAATAGTGAACAATATTTTTTGCACAGTGACCTCATAACTGGCCTTGTCTAAGTGAAAACGCCTTACCTCTCCTTCTGCATCTAACCGGCTGACTTCATCTGACATGCTTGTTAAATTGCCAGCATGCAGAAGAGAATCATCATCTTTTGATGGACTGTTTGCAGCCTCTAAATCATCAAAGAATATATTGATATCTTTAACTCCTGAAAATAGAACACATATTCCAGATAACATCAATATGATTATACTACCTCTACAGCAAAAAATAAAATCATGCAAGTATTGGGCACCTCAATAAAACACTTCACTCTTTAGCTATTAAATAGCTATTAGGCAATACGACTGTATGAAATCAAAGACACTGCAACTCTGCATCGTTTTCTGTCCTCTTTGGTTGCAGCTATACTGGTCTTTCTCCATGAGAGTACTTGCCCTGACTATAATGTTGCTGTGATAATATGATTCCTATTAATGTGAATTTCTTTGATACATCCTCGCCATCTGAGCCCTCTAAAGAACAGTACAGCTTATAAACAGGAAACAACCCAAAAGAGAAACTAAATGAGTATCATTTAAGGGTAAGCTGTGGTCAGCTTACGGTATAATTCAACCGTATCTTTTAAACTTTTTAACTTTTAAATTTACCAACCAGCTATGACATTTTTATCTAACATATAAACTTCTGTGGGATTTTGTAGTATTTTACTCTGAATATTTTACTACTATAGTGGAAAATCCCTTGTTAGATTGCGAGCACTCGTTTTTGGATGATACATGTCGTACAGTACATTGGCAAAATATACTCAGTTTACAATATTTTATCTTCCCTTCATTCTCTTTTGTTAGCAAGTGAAACCATGAAAACTCTGCTATATTACCTAACTTAGCAATGCCGTGACTATGTTACTAAAAAATGGATCACCATCTAAAATACTTAGAACAACTATTGTCCTGTTCTTTTGAAGCCTAGGAGGAATGTGGAAGTCAGGGATCTGTATCCATAAAATAAGTGAAAAACCTATCTTACACTCTATAGGCATATTTATTATTATTTATAAAAGGAGTGCAGGGGATTTGAACACATGTTTAGCATTATAGTTTTTACCTGGGTATTGAATTTCTGTGTTGCCATTTGAGAGTGCACATTTGCCAGAGGCCTCCATTCTTATTGCTCTTCTGAGTGGCGGAAGTGAGGAATGCCTGACCACGATCTGTTTGTTAGGAAGAGAATGGCTGGCCACACTTCTCCTTTGATGGATTTGCAGCTGGTTTTTAGACCCATGAATAGATATGCTTATTCCTGGGGGACAACAAAATGGAATAGGTTCATTATGAAGACACTGTGTACTTTGACTCCAGATGCAAAACTAGGGTAGCTTATGCCGATTACAGAAAACACAAATCAACGTGTAAGCCAGCCTGGAACCGCACCAGTCTGGGCATTACTTCTTATAATAATCAGACAAATAGACATATTTGGTTATACTGCTTACCCATTACCCTAAGAGAAGACAAATTGAACCCCTGAGAAAATAAAACATCATACTTTATGAATGTGGATTTTAATATATGTGTATCGCCTATTGTTTTTAAAATATTTTAATTTTAAAATATTTGGGAGTCGTTTGGTCTACCAAAAGCACACTGTGTTTGGGAATACAGCATGATACAAGCTTATCTTCTGAATGACAGTAAAATGGTGAATACCTGTCTTTGAATCCCTGCCACAGAATTCTTGTTGCCCCACTGTCCTCCTCCCTAACTTCTCGATGAAACATGCAGCTCGTTTAGATCTATCCTTGCCTGTCATCCTAACTGCAGTGATACATGTGAAAAGCTATTACTTCATTTACACCTACTTGTGTCAATAAAGACAATCAATTTATACTAATTTGGGCAGAAATTTGCATTTGTTGAAGATATGCTGTTCCCTTGGCCGAAAGTCTTAATTTTCCTTATAACAATCCATCGCTGCCGCTTGCAATTCTCTGAGCCCCAATGGTGTAAGTATAATGCCCATCAAGGCAAGAGATGTAAAAAAAGAAAGCATTATAAACATTAAATATATCCCAGACATACTGGGCATAAATGGAGTAACAGCTGATCAACCACTCTGAGACCCTTATTAAACAATTGTTTCCATGTTTATACATCAGGCATTTCTGTAGTGAAAACAGGAATTTACTGTAAAGTATTCATATTGGGCATCTGCTGCAAAACCAGCCACTTCTGATGAGACCGAGTACCTGACCCATGATGAAACCATTGTTGCAAAAAGAGAAGAAGCCACAATACACTGTTACTGAAAATCAATACAATCATGTGCATACCATTTTTCACCATTATCAATAATAATAGTACATATATAGGCATAAATCTTCCATATAAAACCCATCAATTTGCATTTATAACTAATAAGGAAACCCATAACCTTCATCTGACAGTCTCTAATTTCTGCCCTCTGACATTGACCTTCTTTAAATTATGTAAATTGTAAAACCATGCTGGATTTTTAATTTTCCAACTCTCTACTTGTTAAGATGATTTTGAAACCTACCTTGAAGCATGAATGTTAAGAAATTACTTTAACCGAACAGCAGGAATAGAAACATTAGCAGTTAAGCCAGCAGCATGTTCATTAGAATGCGGAAACTTCATTATAAATGGGAGTATGTAGAAAGACACTTTATAAAGGCTTGTCATTTGCTGATGAACAACTTCAATCATGGGCAGACTGTGCAAACAGCTTCCCTTTTAACATAAAGTAGAAAAGCTATAATAAAAAGAACCAACTTCTAGTGAATCTGAGTGCCACTTGCCAGTACTGACTTTGTTGACACATGATGACCAGAAATAAAAGCTTTAGAGACATACATGCAGGGTGTAATACATAATGACAGATTTGGATACTGCTCAGGGGCAAATTCACTAAGATCCGAAGTTGCGCTCAGGGAGGCGAACGGTAGCGAAGTTGCACTACCGTTACTTTGTCAGGCAAAACGAAGTTATGCTAGCGATGCCTAATTTGCATACGGCGGGAAGTTAAAACTTTATGGACGTATATGCTGCAGCAACTACATTACACTACACAAGCCCAGGAAACCTTTAAAAAATAAAGGTGTTTATTGCCCTACACATGTGCCCACTGTATTGTTGAGTTGCCATATGTTAGGAAATGTAGGGGGGAAGGAGGGTACCCTCAAAAAATGTACACTATTTTCAAAAGGTAACGTTCAGTAAAATGCGCAAGTTAGTGAATTAGCGTAGTTACGTCCCTTCGCCATAGCGCAACTTCGCCTGGTGTAAGGGTGCAAAGTAGCACTAGTGTAGGTCCACTTCGCTAGCGAATTTACGCCAGCACCCGTTAGTAAATCGGCGAAATAACGAAATTACGTCAGGCTGGCGAATTTGCGCTAGCTTTCGCTGCTTCGCGCTTTAGTAAATGTGCCCCTGTAGCTGCATAATAGCTGGATATTCGTCTTTTAAAACCAAAGGATGTCCATGTTGTCCACATCTGCAGGTTACTTTACAAGGCAGGGGAAAGTGCATTATTTTGCTCATCTGGTAACAAAAAATGTTCAAAATGTGGCAGACATGTACAAGTAGCATAGTAACATTGTTAGTCAGGATGAAAAAAGACACATGTCCATCAAGTTCAACCTTTTATGTCTATTTAAAACCTGCCTAACTGCTAGTTGATTCAGAGGAAGGCAAAAAAAAACCTTCTGAAGCCTCTACAATTTGCCTCAGAGTGGGAAAAATTCCTTCCTGACTCCAAAATGGCAATCGGACCAGTCCCTGGATCAACCTGTACTATGAGCTATGATAACCCTAAATCACCCCAGTTACTAAAAAGCCATCCAAACCCATCTTAAAACTGTGTCTGCCAGTACTAAAGATTCAGGGAGAGAATTTCACAACTTCACAAAAATTTAGACAGAAACCCCTTTCTTCTAATCACAATGGGTAACCTTGTGTTAGTTGGAAGAACCTACTGGTAAATGATGCATTAAAGAGATGATTATATGATCCCCTTATATATTTAAACATAGTATTTTTGTTGCCCCTTACGTGCCTTTTCTCCAGCATAAACAACCTCAACCTGGCCAGCCATTCTTCATAACTGAGAACTGAGACTTTCCATATATTTTATCAGCTTAGTTGCCCTTCTCTGGACCCTCTCCAACTCAATAATATCTTGTTTGAGCTCTGGAGACCAAAGGTGTATTGCATTTTCTAGATGGGGCCTTAACAGTGCTCTGTAAAGTGGAAAAACAACCCTCTCCTCCTGTGAATCTATGCCCCTTTTAATACAGCTCAATACCTTGTTTGCCCTTGCAGCTGCTGACTGGCATTGCTTGCTACATCTTTGTTTATTATCTACAAGGACTCGAATGCCCTTCTCCATTATGGATTTACCTAGTGCAGCAGTCCCATTAAGTGGCTTGCATATTTTTACTTCCCAGAAGCATAAACTTACATTTATCGACATTGAATCTCATTTGCCACTTAGCCACCCAGATTGCCAGTTTGTCAAGATCTTGCTACAAGGATGCCACATCATGGATGGAATTGTTTGTGTGATTGCATAGTTTTGTGTCATCTGCAAACACTGATACATTACTTACAATACCCTTCCATTAATCATTAATGAACATGTTAAATAACTTGGAGCTCTGGCTCCTCTATTGCATACACTGAAGAAAATAACTTATTTTCTGTATCTGTTACAACCATATTGGTACCATTATTTATAGGAACCAAACTCTCAACCTGCATCTTTTTAGTATTTATATACTTTTGGGAGTTAGTTTTAGCCTCTGCCGCAATGCGCTCCTCATTTTCTATCGTTGCCTTTCGGATTGCTGCTTTATAACATTTCTTATAGTGTTTATATGCATTAAATGCAGCTTATCATAAACTAAGTAGACCACATCTAATGCAACCCCACTAACCAACTTCTTAATTACTTTATAATAAAAAAGCAAGTATATTTGTCTGACATACAGTTATTCTATACTAAAATGAAGTTCTCTAAATACTTGTGGGTGAATTTCATCAGACACAGGGAGTCTCTCTCTCTTTATCTCTCTCTCTGTCTCTCTCTCTCTCTCATATACCTCTGATACGAATAGGGGCTCATTTTTAAAGTGTGGAGCAGCGTGTAAAGTGCAAAAAGGTCAACATAAAAAAAGGATAAAATTATGAATACATGTGATCATGCCCCATCTTTTGTTTATTGCCACCATTTTAATTACTGTATGTACACCTATACATAGGGAAAAAACGCATATATTTGAGAAACTTTAATATGAACTTCAGCAATTATAAGAAAGCACAGAACCCCTGGGAAATTAGAAGGTTGTAGGATCTCTGCTTCTAGGAAATAAGGGATTGACTTCCTGTAATATTGTAAAAGTCATCAATTTTTGCCCTGAAGTATACCGCTTTGTTCTTTCAAAGGAGAAGAAGAATGTATAAAATATTAAATGTCTTCAAGCTTATGTGGTACTTTCCGCAATAGCTGTAATCTAAGATTTAAGGGCAGGTAAATCCAAATATAAAATTTTTCACAATAAAAGCATATAAAATTTCTAAGTTACAAAACATTTGCAAAGATGTTAGTTAAAGGGGTTGTTCACCTTCCAAACACTTTTTTCAGTTGAATTGTTTTCAGATTGTTCGTCAGAAATAAAGACTTTTTTCAGTTACTTTCCATTTGTTATTTTTTTTCCAAAATTTAATTTTAAAGTGTTATGTCCCTGTCTCTGGTGTTTTAATCTGGCAGCTCAGTAATTCTGGTGCAGACTCTAAACTGTTACAATTTTGCAACATTTAGTTGATATATTTCTCAGCAGCATCTCTGGAGTATTAGCAACTATTGTATCAAACAGCTGCATTTAATGAAACTCAGGGATTCTGCTCAGCTAAATATACTAAATGTATAAATTCATAACAGTTTCCAGAATCGGTGACCCCCCCCCCCCACACAAGCTGCTTTAGAAGGTGAAAATTAAACTTTGCGCTTCAATATTAGAAAAATAGTCACACATTTATTTTTGGTAAGTCTGAAACTAACTGAACTGAAAAAAGTGTTGGAAGGTGAACAACCCCTTTAAGTGTAATTGCTATCAAAAGTAGTATCTGTGCTATTCAGAATCAGTGTACTGCTGGTCATAACTACAGGTAAAATACTCCTACTATTCACTGCAACATAAACTCACCAGCTTTTAGATGCTTGTAAGGTGGTTAAATAAACTTTGTTTGAACTGACTGCTCAAGTTCTTAATAAAGTTGGTCACTGGCAGGAAGGGAATACCTGGAGGAATACCTGAATACCTGGAGGAGGAAGTAAGGGGGTGGTGGCCATTCTGACAATGTTAAAGACAGCAAAAGAAGTTGTTCTGGAGCAGAGACAGATCATGTTGGAACAAGAGCCTATTGGCAACAGCCAGAGTGAAGTCCAAGTGTTACAACTACTGTACAGATAATAAAGATTTAGTTAAGACACTGAGGGGCACATTTACTAAGCTTGAGTGAAGAATTCAAATGAAAAAAACGCTGAATTTGGAAGTATTTTTTTGGGTACTTTGACCATCGAATAGGCTTCTACGACCTTTGACTTCGATCCGAACAATTCGAACTAAAAATCAGTCGACTATTTGACCATTCGATAGTTGAAGTACTGTCTCTTTAAAAAAAACTTCGACTACATACTTCGTTAGTTTAAACCTACCAAGGTACAATGTTAGCCTATGGGGACCTTTCCCTCACTTTTCTAAGCTTTTTTTGATCGAAGAAAAATCCTTCGATCAATCTCTTAAAATCCGTCGATTCGAAGGATTTAAACGTTCGATCGAACGATTTTTACTTAGATCGATCGATCGTAAGGTTTGCGCTAAATCCTTCGAATTCGATATTCGAATTCGAAGGATTTAAATTCGAGGGTCGAATTCGAGGGTTTATTAACCCTCGATATTCGACCCTTAGTAAATGTGCCCCTGAGCCTTGCATACTTTATTTGTGCACTTTACATCCTGATCTTTTATATTAAAGTATAATTAAAATAAGTCTTAAAGGAACAGTTCAGTGTAAAAAATAAATACTAGGTGAATAAATAGGCTGTGCAAAATAAAAAATGTTTCTAATATAGTTAGTTAGCCAAACATGTAATGTATAAAGGCTGGAGTGAGTGGATGTCTAACATAATAGCCAGAACACTACTTCCTGCTTTTCATCTCTCTAACTCTGAGTTAGTCAGCAGCTTTAAGGCGGGGCCACATAACTTTTCAGTGAGTTTGCCATTGATCCTTAAAGGAACAGTTCAGTGTACAAATAAAAACGGGGTAAATAGATTGTATGTGCAAAATAAAAAATGTTTCTAATATTGTTAGTTAGCCAAAAATGTAATCTATAAAGTCTGGAGTGACCGAATCTCTACAATAATAGCCAGAACACTACTTCCTGCTTTTTAGCTCTATAACTCAATGTCAGTCAGCGACTTGAAGGGAGGCCACATGGGACATCACTGTTCAGTGAGATTGCAATTGATTGTCATTAACTGATGCTGTTATACAGAAGTGACTCCATTCACAAACAAATGCAGTATAAAAATGTATTCCACATCCACTTTCAATTTATTCAATGCTATAATTCCAGTAGAAATGCTGTGTTGTAGGTAAAAAAAAATAGGTAATTTGTGCAAAACTATTACAGTTTGTTAAATAATCCCTTGTTTGTACAAAATTTTATTTTCTGCAGCTTCTGCAAAATGTAATAAAAAGTGTGCATTACATACAGCTACTGGCTTGAAATGTGTAGATGCATACTGTATGTCTGCATAGGATCCAGAATATTTACTTGAACTAATTAGGCATGCAATATGAGGATTTGGCATTTTAAAGCTTTTTATACTGCACTGAATGCATTTGTGTCAGCAATTTCACATGACTCATGAAATCTTAGCTAACTCATAAGAGCTCATTTACGTCTGAAGACATAGTGGGCAACTTGCACTTTTCCCTGCAGTTGCATCTAAAAGCAATCGCAATAAAGGTACTTGTGTACAAATGTGCTCTTCACACTTCCGTACAGCTGCACTTAGCAGCAATCAGTCCTTCCTTCCGTTCCTTCCAAATTGAATGCTGCTGTGACTTTTGACCCACAACAATGCTTCGAAGCCTGGAGCTACAGTCACCTCCTAACCAGGAAGTAGATCCAGGGTTCCCTCAGAGCCCTGCATTAATCGCTGTTGTGCCTAACATATGGGGAGCAGATATCACTTATACATTGAACACCTGAAATGACAGCAGGCACACTTTGAATATATTCAACACAACTGGTCTGATTTATGGTGAACCAGATATAGCACAAAAGAGTTAGATGCAGCGCACCCAAAATGGCACTTTGTTTACTACATCAGAGTACATGAATAAGCCTTTTGGTGTTTAGACACCTCTTTTTAACCAAGTAAAAATCAGAAAAGTCAATGTACCAAAATTATTTATTGGCTGTATTTGTGCTTGTCGCCGACTATTTCAGCACCTAAAGTTATGGCGGGAAGCAGGGTAGAGCTTTGTATATCAAAATTGTCAAAGCTAATGAAGCATGTAAATTGCAATTGCTGCTAAATGAATACTAACAAAATATTAAAATTGTGTTGGCAAGAATTTCATCCTTAAATGACAGTGCTCATTTATAATAGAAGTAGCCTGCTTTTCAGATCATCTGTTATCTATAAATGCTGCAGATGTAATCACAGTATATCTACAAAGTTGGCTCTGCAGATAGCTGCCTGGATTGTTGCCAGAGAACTGACCAATGCCTATTTCTAATGTAGGCCATCACTGAATATTCATGCTTTATCTTTCTTCAGCAGCTTGTCATTCCTTGTCATACTTGAGGGTATTCCGTGCTTCCATTTTTTCACATTTTACATTAATACATTCTATATTCTTATGTTATGTGTACCTTTTACTGTTAAAAACAACCCTACATCAAGTTTCATGGCCATGTAGAAAAGGGATACTTAATCTATAGGTTAAGACTCAAAACAGGGTTCCATGCTGCTCAGGAGAATAACTATTAAAATACACCCCCCCCAAAGAATAACTCGTGCATTACATCATTATTTATCTTGAGTGTGCAATTCTCACACTTGTATACACAAACACAAATTTTGGTGTCAAAGTTCTTATTTCTTTAAAAGTGCACAGTACTTTAAGGTCATAGATGTGAACTTCCTCTGTAACTGCTCACAAAATTGTACATTTCCTCCTATGTCTTGAAAATTCAAAAGCAGTACCAAGGTATAATTTCAAATGGGATATAAATCAGGCCTCTGGTAACACACTGTGGATGTGGGTAAGACATTATCTAAAGCAGTGAGTATAGTGGTAGCAGGCCCGGACTGGCCATTTGTGAATACGGGCAAATGCCCGTTGGGCCGCTGCCCATGCCGTGTAAATGGGCCGCATTGACAGTGTGCGACTGTGCGATCTCTTGTGCGCAGGGCCCTTGCGCTTGGATGAAGAGAGAAATGTCATTTTGCAGGACCCGCACTAACATTTCCTACCAGTAGAGGGCGCGCAGCAGAAGTGAGCCGGAAACTGAAGAGCTGCACGGGGAAAACTTTGCAGTGCTTTTCAAACGCTCCAATGAAGGGATGAAGGGAGGGATGGAATTTTCTGCTGCTGTTCTGCATTTCCCCCCTTGCCCCCCCCCCTCCAACTGTACAGAGAAAGGGCAGGTAAGAACAACTACTACCTGCTACTTAAAGTGATACTGACATGAATAAAAAAAAAAATATATATATATATATATATATATATATATATATATATATATATATATATATATATATATCTATGTATAATACTGTTCATCTAAAGTTATAGGTCATGTACATTTTGAAATCTGCACTGTGTGTGAGTTAGCTGTCTATTAATCTTATAAATGTTGCCTTATATGTTAGAAAAAAGTGTTTTTAGTTTATTTTTGGGAAAGAATTCTTCATTTGCGCCTGTGTAGTAACAAATTACAAGCAGTCTCGTGTCCTACAGATATATGTGTAGCAATAGCGATATGGAGCACACAGTGGTTAGGAGGAATTAAAACATTCTTTATTAGATATCCTTTAAAATCATCAGTACATTATGTGGATATGACTTCTCCCCCACACTTGACGCGTTTCGTGGCGTTTCGCCACTTCCTCAGATGCTTAGGTCTATGCTTATGCCTGTGCTTCTGAGGAAGTGGCAAGACGCCATGAAACGCGTCAACTCTGTTATGTCATAATACTGATAATATCACTGCACAGTTTAATTATTCACAGCAGTCTTGCCCTGCTTTATGGCAGCTGAGATTCTAACTATCTATGTGCAGTTTTCTATGCAGGACATGGCAGGCTTCGGGCATCTGTTCACAGGTTTTTATCTAATATTCCCCTGTATAATTGTGTCCAAGGAATGGATTAAAAAAACTTGCTCCCAATAAAGACTAATTATATCTTAGTTTGGCTCAAACTACTGTTTTATTATTACAGAGAAAATTAAATCTTTTAAACATTTGGATTGTTTGCATATAATGGAGTCTATGGGAGACGGCCTTTCCTAATTTGGAGCTTTCTGAAAAATGGGTTTCCAGATAACCAATCCAATACCTGAAGTGGGCTGCTTTGATTTTTTTTGCCAGGGCTGCTTTTTTCTCCCAGTCCGGCCCTGAGTGGTAGTATCATTACAAGTGAAATGGTCTATACAATAGTAAAGATAATAGCCCTAGGATAGCAGGTAAGACATTATCTGTAGCAGTTAGTATAGTGTCCACCCAGGCCACACCTCCGATCCCGCCCACACCACAGTTAAAAGACCACACAGACATCAGCACTAAAAAAGGTAACCCCCTTACACACACACAAGTTATAAAAAGCTATTAATGGTCAGGGCCCCCTTATAAGTAAAAAACAAAACTGTGGTGCCAGGGCCCTCCATAAAAGTTTTTTTTAAAAAAAATTGGTGGTTAGGGCCCCCCTACAAGATAAAAAAAAAACATTGGCACCAGGTCCCCCATTACAGTTTTTTTTTTACAAAAACATTGGTGCCAGGGCCCACCTTACAAGTTAAAAATTTTGGGGCCCCAAAGAATATTTTTTTTTAAAAAAAAAAAAACCTTGGCGCTAGGGCCCCCTTACAAGTTAAAAAATAAATTGGGGCCTCAGAAAATATATTTTTTAAAAACTTTGGCGCCAAGGCCCCCTTACAAGTTAAAAAAAAATTGGGGCCCATATAATATTTTTTTTTAAAAATTGGCAAGGGCCTATAGAGTATTAAAATAAAACATTGGTGGCCAGGGGATTAAAAAAACGAAAAAACCCACATTGGTGTTAGTAGAACTCGTGGTTTCAGGACTTCAATTATAGCTGTTTTCGTGACATCAGGTCTTTTCGCCACTTCAGTGTCGGCTCCTTTCGTGACCTTGTTTCTTTTCGCCGCTTCAGGACTTCAGTGTCAGCTCCTTTCGTGACGTTGGGTCTTTCCGCGGCTTCAGGACTTCGTCTGTTCGGCACTACCACATTCGGCTGTTCAGGACTTCAATTGAGCAGCACCGCTTTGGAGCTGTCAAGAGGGGCCCAGCTCTTCGAAAAGTGCAGCCCTGCCAGGCCCCCCTTCAAGCCCGGGACACTTGTCCCCCCTGATGGCGGCCCTGTTTACCTGCATAAGAGCTGCTCTTTTGGTGGCTCTTTTTTCATGATATAACATCACAATGGCAGTCTACAGTATTCCTTTAATCAGGCAAGCAATATTGATTTACTCAGGCCCGGAATTGTGGAAAGGCCACAAAGGCGTGAAGCCCAACCACACCCACATTGGTTGGGAAGCACTGGGGATTTACAGGAGATACAATAGTTTTTAAAATTTCCTCTGCACCAATCCCCAGTACTTCAAACCTGATACTGAAAATTTGATCATGTACACAAAGCAAGAGGAGGGGACAGGGGCGATGAACGGCAGCAGGCCTAGGGGCACCTGCAGGGCCGGATTTGTAGAAAGGCCACCTAGGCCCGGGCCTAGGACGGCAGGATTTTAGGGGGGCAGCATGCTGCCCAACCACACCCACATTGGTTCAAAAACACTGGGGATGCGCTGGAGATACAATCATTTTTTAAATCCCCATTGCTCCGGTCCAGATGATGAAAATTTGCACGAATAAAGGGGAAACGGACAGGGGCGACAAACGGCAGTGGGCCTAGGGGCGCCCACTATGTAAATCCGGCCCTGGGCACCTGCTATGTTAATCCGGCCCTGGATTTACTGTAAACGGAAAAAAAAAATAGATTTTGGTGCACTCTAGAAAAAGCAATGCCCTCTTTTATGGCCCAATGAAAATTCAGTAAATTACAGTTTCTCTTTAAGAAAATGATCTCTGAGCAACTGCATACAGAGAGAGAGAGAGAGAGAGAGAGAGAGAGAGACAGACAAACAGAGACAGAGAGCAACTTAAATATTAATTATGAGCTATTGTTTTGTAAATACAGTAGTTGCATGTATCAGTAACCAGACTTTATTGAGGAGACAGTGTGCCTATTATTTAACAGGACAATAAGGGCTTATTGTTGCCAATCTATTTGCCTAGGAACACTATATCAGTATAAGGTTACCAAAGTTCCCAGGAAGCTCTAAACACTGGGTTTCAATCTGCCAGAACATATTGGTATCCAATTAATGTGGGTGATTTATTTCCTTTTTTTAATTTGTTGCAGGGTGTGAAGATACAACTCATTAGTTGTACCTTGTCGATTTTACAGCATTATCTATCACTGAAAGTCTGAATTTGTTCCCATGGGAGATACTGCTCAACAACAGCTGGGAGGTCATCAAGCCATCTTTTTAGGGTATGCACATATACAAAATCATATAAACCTTACAGTAGGAGAAAAATCCTGCCCCTGCAGATGCGGCTGTGTATGTATGTATATATAAATAAGAAAATACAGCACTCAATTCTCAAAATAGCAAAAAGTGTATTTCAGTTCATAAATTGCAAAACATTCAACCTGCACAGCACAGAACATCCAGCAACAACATTTCGAACATGCAGTGCGAATTCTCTCAAGCTTATAAAAATGTCAAATGCCACAAGTATATTCCAAACTTTTAAAAAGCAGGAAGTGACATCAAGGTTTTTTTGGAAACAAATATAAACAATATTATATACCTCATTCTATCACAATCTCCCTATTTGCTTGGTTACCTTAGCACAAATATATCAGAGAGCTGTAAAATGAATCATACTATTTACAAAAACAAGTATAGGTCATAATCTCTTTTCAGCCCATTTGGTGCTAATGACTTTAATTTATGTATCCACCACACCTCTCTCTGTTTTAACCTGAGCTCAAGATTCCCTCCATATTTAAGGAGTGGAATTCCTTCCAAGACCATAAATTTCAATTGGTCTGCTCTGCACTATGACCATATCTAAAAAATGTGTAGATGGAGGCAATTTAGTATTTCTCATATTGATTGAGGATTTATGTTGTGCTATCTGGGTCGTCCTGCCAATAGCTTAAAGGAGTTGTTCAGTATGAAAATAAAACTGGCTAAACAGATAGCCCATGCAAAATAAAAAAACATTCTAATATAGTAATATAGCCAAAAATGTAATGTATAAAGGCTGGAGTGAGTGGATGTCTAACATAATAGCCAGAAAATTACTACCTGCTTTGAAGCTTCCTTGGTTTCCACTGATTGGTTATTAGTCAGTAACCAATCAGTGACTTGAGGGGGGGGCACATGGGTCATAACAGTTTGCTTTTGAATCTGTGCTGAACGCTGAGGCTCAATTGCAAACCCACTAAACAGTTATGTCCTATGTGACCCCCCTTCAAGTCGCTGACTAACAGAGTTATAAAGCTGAAAAGCAGGAAGTTGTGTTCTGGCTATTATGTTAGTCATCCAGTCACTCCAGCATTTATACATTACATTTTTGGTTAACTAACTTTATTAGAACCATTTTCTATTTTGCACAGCCTATCCATTTACCCAGTTTTATATTTTTACACTGAACTGTTCCTTTACGACAGAGGTCTGATATTACTATAAAGCCCTCTGATAAAGGGGGCGCTATAGTTACACTGGACACAACATATTACATAGCTGAGATTCAGTCACAGTTGGAAGACCGGGAGGTTTATCAGTTAATGAGACATGACCCTTTACCATTCATCCAAAGAAAGATTGGGAACATTTGGCTAAAATGGTTAATGGAGTCATTATCATAAATTTAAAGAAATATCTTACAGTACAAGACTCTAAAGCACCAACTCTGTACACTTTGCCAAAGATCCATAAGGACACGGTCTGCACGCTGGGTCACCCAATTGTTTCTTCTATTGGTTCTGTCTGTAACCCAATGGCTATTATGCTAAATAGGGTTTTGGGTCTTTTGATCCGAGAAGTCCCTTTCTACATTAAGGATACGGGACACTTTCTGAAGAAGTTAAAGGGATTCTGTCATGATTTTTATGGTGTTTATTTCTAAATTACACTGTTTACATTGCAAATAATTCACTCTACCATATAAAATTTCATTCCTGAACCAATAAGTGTATTTTTTTTAGTTGTAATATTGCTGTGCAGGCAGCAATCTCTGGTCATTTTGCCTGGTCATGTGCTATCAGAAAGAGCCAGTGCTGCACTATGGAACTGCTTTCTAACAGGCTATTATTTATCCTACTCAATGTAACTAAAGGCTTTGCAGTGGGACCTGGATTCATACTATTGATTGCTGTTTCTAGATGTACAGAGGAGATGTTATCTTGTGTTTGGTTACCTTCCCATTGTTCTGTTGTTAGGCTGTTGGGGGGGGGAGTGATATCACTCAAAATTGCAGTACAGCAGTAAAGAGTGACTGAAGGTTATCAGAGCACAAGTCACATGACTGGGGGCTCATGGGAAACAATGGGATACCATATGTCTAGCCCCATGTCAGATTTCAAAATTAAATATAAAAAAACAGTTTGCTATTTTGAAAAATGGATTTCAGTGCAGAAGTCTGCTGGAGCAGCACTATTAACTCATGCATTTTGAAAAAAACATGTTTTCCCATGACAGTATCCCTTTAAAGTTATTAGGATGTGTAACTGTCCACCTTTGATGTGACCAGTCTCTACACCTCAGTACCGCATAGTGAGGGCACTGGCCTGTGTTTGGATGTTCTTACAAGCACTGGATATAGCATAACGGTGTATTTGCTTTTAGGGATCAGTTTTACCTGCAGCTGCATGGAACTGCGTGGGGTCCAAGGGTACCCCATCATATGTTAATGCCTATGGCTAAGCTTGATAATCAACACGTTTATCGCAATGTGGACTTCGCCATGTACTGTTTGGCCTGGTGGAGATACATTGACGATATCTTTGTGTTTAGCAGGGTGACATTGAGTCGCTATCGCGGTTCCACAAAAGCTTGGGAGAAGTGCATCCCTCCATTTCATTATCGTTTTCCTATGATGCTGAACAGATTACATTTCTTGACGTACTAGTATAGAAAAATCCTAAAGGTAGTGTTGATACATCAGTATACACAAAACCTTCTGATCAAAATCAGATTCTACATTTTCGCTGTAATCATCCACTCTGTATAAAAAAATCTATACCTATTAGTCAGCTAGCGAGGGTTGACTGAATAGTGAGTGATACACAGGAGAGGAGCTACAGCCTGAATTGATGTGTAAAGAATTTCAGGATACAGGATATCCGGAATATGCTTTACAACAAGAAAAAAGGGAAATTAGGCAAATTGAACAAAATACAATTTAAAAGTGAACGTATTCCCTTTGTGTCTCAATATAACAGCTGTAGTGAATATTGTGTATAGTCTCTCAATAAACAGAAGCACCTTCCTTTGCAGTGTATGCTGAACCAATAAGTGTAATGTAATGTAACCACAAATTTGTAACCTTACAGAGCATTTGTTTTTTAGATGGGGTCAATGACCCCCATTTGAAATCTGGAAAGAGTCAGAAGAAGAAGGCAATTGCAGGTTTCTCCCAGAATTCCAGCATCATAGTGAGCACATGCAAATTGTGTGAGCCGCAATTTGCTCAGGATTTACTGTTGTGGGTGCTTATTAGGGCTAAACTACATAAGAGATTTTGCAGGATGGTGCCGGATCCACAGATCGCATCCTACAAGTTGGACGTAGTTGCACAGGTCAATATATAATGGGACTGAAATAAAAATCTGATGTGAAAACTACATGGAAGCTTTGCCATCTAATACGACATGTCTGTCGCAAGGGAACACTGCATGCTGCGTCTACAGTGATGGTATCAGACAGACCTTTTTTTCTAATTGAATTGACTGTCAGAGGTAAATGCATGAACAAAACACAGTGTTTGATTTTATCTGAACCTACTTACATTCCAGCTGTGGGGAACAGATTTTGTAGGATCAGACAAAATCGTGTTGTTGTTGCATGACCCTCAAAATCTGATTCAATTCTCCAGTGTAATTTAGCCCCAAGAGTTCAAGTTGTTAAATCATGCGTAAGTTATTTTCTTTCCTGTCAGATGCTGCCATTTCTGGAACGTTGATGAGTGATGCAACAGAAATGCTATTCGCATGCAATTTAGGATTGCCACCTTTTCCATACATGAACTGCGGACAGGGGGTGGGGAAGATGATGTCGGGGACAGGGTATGTGATGTCAGGGGTGGGGGGGGGGTCACCTCTCTAAAACTACACATTGATTGTTACAGCTACTTTTTATTACTCATCTTTCTGTTCTAACCCTCCCCTATTAATATTCCATGTTCTCATTCTAATTTGGACCTTAGCAACCAGATTGCTGACAGTGCAAGCTGGAGAGCTGCTGAATAAAAAGCTAAATAACTCAAAAGCCACAAATTATAAAAAATTAAAACAAATTGCAAATTGTCACAGAAGACCACTCACTACATCAAACTAAAAGTTACATAGATCATTGCTACATAATTTTAAAATACAACATTTTCACTACTTTATTTTCAAAAAGTGCTGGAATGTGCAGTTCAGTCAGACTGACTGTGGGTCATTCTGATTGGCTGATACTTACACACATTGGGAATAATCAGGAGAAACTGAAAAACACTTTCTTAGGTTCTTAGTTTAACATACTGCACATGAAAAATGTGACAACAGCAGTGAATTAATAAACGACAAGAATTGCTGAGAAAATGACTAGGATCTTAAAAGCTTGTTGAAGAGATAATTGTGCAATTTTTATGCCATAGTAAAATTCAGAGCAAAGATCTGCTATCAAGAATAAACTGATAAATACATGTACTGTATATATTATAATAGAACTACATTGAAGCACAGTGATATTACTCCGGTAATGTATAACACTGGAGTTGTAAGGGAATTTATTAATGGCGTGAAATTATTATTATTATAATGTCTATACATTTGTATTACATTTTGCTGTATTAGACCATCAGTATAATGCATTCTAACAGTATGAGAGACATTGTAAGATTATTTAATATTCACTCTTGGCTTAACTGGTGAATAGCTCTCTGATAGGTTCATTTTAATTTTAAAATGCAACTTCCAATATATTGACTGATTTGAATGCACCTCTGCCTATTTGCATCTTTATTTCTGTTTTTATTTTTGCTTCTTTCTTTCTTTCTTTTTTTTTGTCTATTTTTATATTTTGTTTGTTTTGTTTTGTTTGTTGTTGATGTGTTTTTCTTGTAATAAAAAAGTAAAAATAAAAAAAGAAGCATCCCAATCATAAACTATGGCTAGCACTATAAACAGTAAACTAATTCTAACTGGCCTTGATAACCGCTTTCCTCTATGCTTTTTTGCTATATCAATGGGTAGTTTGTACTTGAAATTGTCAGGCACTCTGTTTGGTGCCATATTATTTGTGATATAGTTTTGTACTGGCTAAATTATTCTGATAAAAACGTTTTATCTATCTTTTTGCAGTACCACTCATGTCCATATCTTGCATGCAGGATTAATCTGGTTAAATTGTAGCACTTCAAGCAGTAGTTACTGGTTTGCAAAGACATCAACCCCTACAGAAGCAAATCTTACCGGTAATCAGAATCTATGGCCACAACCATGAAATACCCAATCACACGCCGATATGCTCAATTCTCAACCCACAATCACAATTATATATTTTTTTTCTAATCAGAATCAAAACTAAAAAAAAAAAAATATATATATATATATATATATATGGTTTGATTCTGATTAGAAAAAAGCAAGCCTTATGAGACTCTTACAGGGGGTATTGGTAATGTGGGTATTTAAGGAAGTTGCATTTTGCAGTTTTATACTTTGTCAGTTTGAAAAAGGACCAGGAGGTCCGAAACGTTGCTGTGCCAGATGAAATTCTTAAATAAAGGTGGTTTTATTTTATTATGGGAGTGCTGCTATCTATTTTTGATGTCGTTCGAAGGATGTGAAGGTGAACACATTAATTGGCGTGCACCCCTTAAAGTAAGCCTTTGTAGATTTGAATGCTGGATTACTATCTATAGACTCTTACAGGGACAAATCTTTTAGATCTTTCTAGACAATCACAAAAAGGTACATAATAGAATTTAATTGTGTCAGATATTAGGCAACGTTTCAGCCTTCACGTCAGTCCTCTACAGAATTCTCCAATAATGATGGGCAAATTTGGGGCGTTTCGCTTCACCGAAAAATTTGTGAATTTCCTGCGAAATTCACGAAACGGCGCCGGCATCCATTTTTGACACCCACAGACATTTTTTTTTACGCTGGTGAATTTTCGTGGCGGTTTTGCAAATTTATTTGCCGGCGGTGAATCGCGGGAATTCGGCGCGAATTCGCGCCTGGCAAATAAATTCGCCCATCACTATTTTAGAGGGTAGAAAATTTGAGCCAATTTTTATATGCTTAATGTGTATAAGAGCATGCAGAACCTCTCCCCTGGCTTTATATTTAGTATGACAGGAATATTCTCCTAGGGGGTCTAAATTAGAGATATTTTTATTCAATGTGAATGAGGGAATATTTGCAACATAATCAACCAGAGAAAAGGCATACTGTATGTCCCTGGTCTGCTGACATCTGTAGTCGTTTGTGGTTAAGGGAACTTCAGATTTAATGGCCTCATCAATCCCTTCTTGCAATTTACAATGTCAGAATAGCTTAGCTTGTGAAAAGCACCATAAACTGATTTTTCTGGGCCAGAGTAAATTGGAAAAAAAAATTTGTGGAGCAGGGCACTGCAAAAATGGTGGGGCCCCAACTTGACGGAAATAAAACAATTAAATAAAACCATCCAGGTGTTGTTAAACTACAGGTCCCAGAATCCCTTACAAGCTGTGGTTGGGATCTTCAAAGATGCAGTTAAGCTAAAGCTATAGGAGGAACACTGGCTGAGCATTCCTGGAACACTAAAATGCCTAACAATTACAAATCAATTTATAATGAAGAACTGCTTGTTGAAGTATAGCATTTGGGGACATGGCATATTTTAGAGCTTTCTGTATAACAGGTTTTACTGAACAAGATCTCGTACCTGTACTTGAAAACTGCAGCAAGTTTGTTAAGGTACATTGTTAAACCAAAGTACTAGCAACCATCTATTCCCATAAAATGACAGTGCCAGCATTATTTGCCTGCAAAATGACAATATGGCAATAATCCAGCGCTGAAGCATTAATATATTATACTGTCATAGTTAAGTAACGCACTGACACAAGCGAACATTAAGGTCGATTTTGTAGACGTGGCGAATGAATGGAATTTTGTGTAAATGACGGCGTCGGTGCGTACATTACCTAAATATGTGCTGACATAATCATTTTAAAGGGTTGAGTAAATCAGTGACTCAGTTCTCTCTGCCATGTGCAATAAACTGCAATGATGTCATCATATCAATGTGTCCGATGAAAACATTTACATGTGTTAACTGCTCCACACCACAGATTGTGTGCTCTTGTCGCCACATACACATCCACAGTTTAAGACTTCAAATACAAAACTGTATGCTGGTCTGTACAACACAAAATCTAAAGCATTTGAACAATTAAGAACTGTTAAAATGAATATAAATTCTCATTAATAATGGTCAGCCTGGATTTTATATATATATATATATATATATATATATATATATATATATATATATATATATATATATATATATTATATATATATACTTGGATTGTATAATGTGATTCTGCCTTACTGTGGCACTAAAGGAGTTAACAAATCGTAGTTCCATGTGTTTCCCTTTAAACAGGGAGGAATATAAGAAAGCTAGCATACAGGGCTGTGCTGAATAATAGCCAGTCATGCACTGGGTCTGTCTGTTAACTCTCCCTGCTAAAAGATATCACAAATATATCAGCAATATAATCAAATAACACACAGAGTGTCACACCAGTCATATTTTCATAATAGGCAATTTTCACCAGCTGGGAGCTCTAATAATCAATTATTACCCTGCAGATGAAGGACGGCTGGTAGTAGCAGCAGTTTTAAGGTAAAACTCAAGGTCTCCTGGCTGCAGTATGATATTTGTACAGGCGGCTAATCGAATCAATACTTGCTGCAACGTAAATATCCATGACTTACACAGACCTAACAGTGCAGTACAAACAAGTGGATGATGGCTTTGTTATTTCTACATGGCTATTACTATAGACATTAAGTTATACATGAAAGGTAACTAGTTCTTCCAGTGCAATGTGCACAACTGCCAAAAGGGAAAATCTAATGCAAATACACTAAACATTGCCCTTCACAGTCAAGTCCCTATTGAAATGCTAAACATTTGTGTTTTAGTGCAAAGAAAAACATAAAGTCATCAGATGCATTTGCTGATCATCCTATTAAAAGCATGCTGTTGCTAAACATGCAGTTGAACGTTCTACAATCTAGCGAGCTAAGGAAGGAAGGTCATACAGAGCAGAAGGAGAGAGCTCTACTGTACTGCAGCAAAGAGCTGGGCTCATTTCATACACTCCAGCACTCACCGTACGAGCAGGAAATTCACACATACACTGCATTGTATTTCTATTTTTTCCAGATGGACAGCATCCTTGGGCAGGTCAGTAGGCAGCAGGGCGACCTGACACGAATGAAAGGCTGGTCTTCATACAAGCAAACACCTGCAAGTTCTGCTAATGCCACAAACCCACACACAGCCCAGCAACAGCACTGTGCTGCCTGCTCTCTGCACTAACATCTCATTTCGGTCAAAGGCTTGAGTTACAGGCACTGAGAGCTGTGGGAGAATCCTCTTCCATGTGGCATATAGCTACTCTGTAAGAGACCATCAGTATTCCTGGCCAGTCCCTGGAAGCGTCCAATCAAGGCAAAGTGAGCAGTGTCAGCATGACGCTAGACAGAAAGCAGTGACTGCAAAGCATCAAAGCCAATGCTGCTTTCCAATGCTTGCACTGCTGCCAGCACTTTCCTACTTGTTTCTCTACATTCCAGTATATTCATCCCTATGCCCACAGAGACCACAAATACCTGTCTGAATGGAGAGACTGGGTAGAGGCATGTTTATCCTGCAAAAACAGACGGTAAGATCTCATTACTGCAGCATCCCAGTGACATGAAAGGCACCAGCACATAACTTGCACTTTCCTTCAAGAGCACCCATAGATTAAATATAAGGTATAATACAACTGAAAATGTATCATGATCCTTTATTTATATAATGCTGACATATAATACACTTTACATCGATTGCTCTTTGTTAACATCAGTGTGGATACATTTCCTCTGCACAAAGTTGGAATATATTATTTGGGAACAAACAGCGACTAAGCTGCCCAATAAGAAAAAAAAATACAACATTGAGGAATGAAGGAAAATAGATGAAAGATGAGTTTTTCTCTCAAAATGTCATGCTTTTTTCATCATCAGATGAACAAGCCCTTAAGGAAAAAACACTTTTGCAAAGAACAGGAAGTAAAGTGATGTGTGTTATGAATTTAAGTAATATACTGGGATGATTTAAACCACTTTCCTGAGACATATTTACTCATTTTGGACAAGAACAAAAATCAACTAATTTGGTACCGCCTAGTAACTGAAGTCATTTACCTCCAACCCTGGATCACCACTCCTCTTCTTTACAAAACGTGACAGTCCATGGTACTTTCTGCTCAGCACCACTCCATAGTTTTGTCTCATATATGCCAAGTATGCATATGAACTGCACCTGTGCCTATGGAGACAAAGTGCAGGGAAAACCTGATGGATCAAAAAAAATATGGCAGCACAACGCTTAGCAGAAACTACCGGTAGATTTTTTTTGAACAAGGTGAGTGCCGACTCAGCGTAGGAAGGGAACAAGATAAGCACTGGCTAAGGGTAGGGAGTAAGTTACTAGAATCACTGGGATTGCCTAATAGCTGTGTTTTTACATTTTATTCTCCTTTAAATAACCAGTGAAATTCAAAAATATGATTTCATTTTCTGTACATCTTCTCTACTTGCAGACTGTGTAAACAGGTATGGTAAAGTATTTGCCAGTCACATGCATTTATTGCACAATACATAAAAATGCATCATGTTGCAAAAAAAACCCAGAATAGAATGCAACTGTGTGAAAATCTACACAGAGCAAACAGGGTGTCACGTTCGGTATCCCCAAACCCAGAACAAACGCCAAGGTTCCGGTCACGGCTCACACTTCTGCCTATAACAGCAGGGGGATCCACACAGCAGCTGCACTCTCTGCAATCGAACAGCCAAATTTCCGGTTTGATAACCGGAAATTTGGCTCTTAAGTGTTACTAGGAGTGGCTTGTGGGTCGCTGCTGCCTGAGGTAAGTTTCTCAACTCGCCTCATTGGCTCAGCACCTCTGTTTGTACTATTGGAACCCTAGAAGTACATCCATGTCCAGATTGGCGGTAATTCCAGGGTTCCTCAGCATCAGCAGTATTCATCAGTGAATGCTGGTCAGGTGCTATGGCATGCCATGCAAGTACTAGTACAAGTACAAATTGAATGGTGTTATTATAGGTACAATGTTATGTACATTTATTGCACCTCACTTGAGGTTGCATTCAGCAATGAGTCCTACTTACGGACAGGTAACTTAATGGTCATTCCACAAATGGAAGCTCTAAGACAGATGTTATTCCAGATATTAAGTGCAAACTATATACATTGATTATGATTATACTTTATTAAGCTTTGTACTCATTATATTAGCATTAATTATTCAAAGGATATATACACACATGACCCATCACATTTACTATGCATTAAACTACAGAGCTGCCTGTTTAACATTTCATGATGACCTACTGTCTGAATGGCTGGAGCTATAAGCTGAAAAATGTAATAAGCTTTAAAGATAAAACTGGAATAAAAATATCATTTTTGAGGTATCTGTACTTATCCCACTTGCTTTTTGCATCTGTAAAGAAAATAAAATATAGCATGGGGAGAGGAAAAACAACAAAAAAGCCATTTTTATACAATTTTCCGTGAACTTTTAACCCACAAGGATAACTGTAGGATAAAACCCAAATATATACAAATTAGGGCCCATCTACTAATACAAACACAATGTTTTTCTTCTTTCAGCTTTTCAGCACTGTGATTGAAAAGATGCAAGGTCGGTGGTGTAACTTGGGCTCATTGGGCCCCCCTGCAAAAAAATCGACTGTGGGGGCCGGCTTGAACAGTTTCTCCTCCTCAAGCCCCCCTCCCAGCCTACACGATTTAAAGGTAGGAGAGGGATGGGGCAGGCCCGGACTGGCAATCTGTAGGTTCTGGCAAATGCCAGAGGGGCTGCTGTAAGTTGCCAAAGAAAGTGACTATTATGTGTGTTGGTGGGGGCTGTTTGGGCCTCTGTGTAGTAGGAATGGCAGGGCCTATTTTGAATCCCAGTCCAGTTCTGGGGTGGGGGGAGGGTTTTTACAATGCAGCTGACCCGCAGTGTGGGCCCCCCTGATGCCTGGGTCCCCCTGCAACTGTGGGGTATGCTGTATAGGTAGTTACACCACTGTGCACGGGTGCTTGTAGAGGTGCAACTCAAAGGGAGCCCTAAAAATAACACTTCCTTAAGGCAAGTATTAATTTCAGGGCTCCTTTCCATCCATGCACCCTGCAACTGATACCATTTCATACAACTGCATAAATTCATAAACAAACCCTGTTATATCAGTAAATATCAGGAGGCTCATTTATTAAAACTGAGCAACTATGGGCGGTGACTAGGGTTGCCACCTGGCCGGAATTTTACCGGCCTGGCCGGTAAAAATTATGGTTGATCCCAATGTTATTAATAGGGAAAAAAAGAGAAATACATTTTTTTACAGAAAAGGTGGCAACCCTAGCAGTGACCCATTGCATCTGAACAAAGCTTGTGGCTGACTGAATGACATGGATTACTGCCAATGTGAAAATTTGCCTATTGTTAGTAAATGAATCCCACAAATTAGATATACTACACAGTTACCTATTAATAGCTTGCATTGTCTGTTACTGCTTAGTTAAATCATAGGTCTGCCAGTATCCCATAAATGCCATTGCCATGTCTTGCGGAACCCCCCAGTAACAGGGGAGAAACTGACTTTCATACCAGCATGGTGCAGGATGACTGCAAGCAGATGGAGGCAACTGGAGTCAATACTTTTGTTTGTTTGTTTATTTGTTTGTGTGTGGGTGTTTGTTTATTTATTCATTTTTCTGCAGCAGGCTGCTTAAAAGCAGGGATTTGCTTGATTCTTTGTATGCACTTGTAGTATCAGCTAAAAAGGCTGTGCAATGTGAAAATAGACACTGACTTCCATACTCTCCACTCTCTTGCTCATTCTATTATGTAAATGATATGGGGAATCCAAAGCCTCTCGATTCCATGGTCTCCCTTGGGCACTACCATGGTTTCTCGCATATAACTGTAGCCAATTGTTTTTTTCTTTTTTAAAGGTGATTTGATAGATGCAATGATTATTACAGTTAGGTTTCAGTATTATTTAATGATTATTTATGCAGCACTTAACAGAGATCATATATCATTCACTTCAGTCCCTGTCCCATATAGGTATTTATATATATATATATATATATATATATATATATATATATATAATCAAACAGAATGGAATACACAACCATTAGTATGTAGACAAAATGCAGGGATTGACAGCACTCCAAGGAAATACATCATGTATTTCCTTGGAGTGCTGTCAATCCCTGCATTTTGTGTATATACATATATATATATATATATATATATATAATCAAAATTTGGAATAAAGCATTCCTGGGCCAGCACTTCCCTTAGTAAAAGAAGTGTCTTTTTATTTTACACACATCACAGTCCTCCAGGGAACAATTGAGCCCATCAGACCCAATAGATAAGTATGTCAAAAAGGAACAAGAAAACTTCTTAAGTCCAAAACCTGGGGTGTTCAAATGTAAGGGCTGCGTGATGTGTAGCAGCCTTATATTGGGAACACATTTTATGCATCCCCACACAGGAAAGAAATATAGGGTGAAATATAGGATGACGTGTGAAACAGCGATGGTTTGAAATGGCTTATTAAATAGATACGTATGTTGCCAAATAGATAATGGGTTTCTATAAAATGGAAACATATATGGCAAGCAGTATGTGGATAAATTGTTGTAACAATTGCAATTTTTAACACATGCACTAATTGATTGTATGTAAATTAGATGGAACACTATTGGTTATAAATTGTTAAACCCTATGAGGTCACTTTGGCGCCATTTTGTATTGTGATCACTATATAAAGTTTTATTGCACATTGTATACTATCCTTGAGAAAGATCCCAAGAGGGACCGAAACGTTGGAGCACTGTGATGTGTGTAAAATAAAAAGACACTTGTTTTACTAAGGGAAGTGCTGGCCCAGGAATGCTTTATTCCAAATTTTGATTATATGATTCAGAATTGGCCGTGCACCCCTGTGATTGCTTAATTGGAGTGTGGATACTGAAGATATATATATATATATATATATATATATACATACATACAGTATATGAATTTAATTCTGCCTGAGTTAGGCAGAGCTGCATTCATGAGGGGTGGGGTTGGGGTGGGAGAAGAGTTTAGGATTCTCGCTCGCTCACATCTCTAAACTTGCTTTTGTTCAAATATTGTTCAGAGGCTTTACCATGTCCTTACTGCCTGCCCTATGGTGAATTTAACACAGCTCAGTCTATTGCACTTGCCACTTTATCATAATTAATTAAGGGTATTACACCATAGTATCAGTTTGCCAGACCAAGGGACTAGTACTGCCAGAATGAAAACTTGAGAGGTGCGCTCTTGCACCCATTAGGGTAGAACTACATGGACGATTGCATTCATCCGGTACAACACGACTGTTGGATGCAGATGCTGCACGTTTTGGCGCATCGCCGATAAACTAGGCATGAAAAGTCTTGTGATTTCCCTTCTGCCCCTAATCTGCATATGCATATGTGGATTCAGTTTGGCCAGGCACAAGGATTCGGCCGAATCCTAATCAAATCCTGCTATGAAATGGCCAGGCCCGGATTTGTGGAATAGCCACCAAGAACCGGCAGGATATTAGGGGGGCGGCATGAAGCCCAACCACACCCGCATTGGTTCAGAAAGTCTGGGGCTGATCATGAGATACAGCAGGTTTTTTAATTTCCCATTGCCAATCCCCAGTGCTCCAGACCTGATGATGAAAATTTGAGCATGTGCACAAATTAAGGGGAAGGGACAAGGGGTGACAAACGGCAGCAGGCCTAGGGGCGCCAGCTATGTAAATCCGGCCCTGGAAATGGCCAAATCCTGGCCGTATCCTGAACCGAATCCTGGAGTCAGTGCATCCCTACTAATGCATCAATTTTCAACATAAGCAAAATAAATAGGATTTGAAGATGTATTTGGGCTTAATGCTATTTAAAAATGTTTTTATTTACTTGCGTTTCTTTTTATTATAAAGCACTAATGGAGCATTGCTTTGTTTTTACAACCCCCCCCCCCTGTAATCAAAGGGTGTTTTCCTGGGACAAGGAATTTCTTACCCTTATCCTCCTCCACTGACACTACCCACTTATTACTTGTACACCTGCTCTGGACTTGGACAGGAGGATTTGATCATTTCAATGTCATGAATGGGCACTTCACTAAAAAGAATAGCAAAATAAATGGCAGAAACTCCTTTGCCTAGCACAGACCCATGTTTAATGTGTATAAATATTCCCAAGCCCACTGTGCCCTCACTAATTATTCACTAATTAGGTTATCTCTTGGCTAAAGATCAACTAAAAGGAACACATGTAAAACTGTCAGTCAGAGTGAGGAGCAGCAAAATGGTCACTATTAATCACATTCATAATATTGCACTCTTCAGCTCTACAAGGCTTTATATTTACTGAGGCTGCATTGTCTAAATGGCTTACTTACCAATTATGTGGAATTTAATCATGTATATTGTGAGAGCACAGTAGAAAACCAATGTACAAGCTTTGAGTCCTTAATGGAAGCCTTAATGTCAATTACAAAAGAAAAAGAATTAAACCACAAAAATAATTTTCTCTGCTAGTTCAGAAATGCACAATAATATCCAACCTTGTTTTCTGATTAGAGGATAGGATGTTCCCTACTAATATAGTTACTAAGAATTATATATTATATATATACTGTACATAGTTCAATCGGTACTCACTAGTCCCAAAGACTCAGCCGGGTGTTAACCAAAAATGTTAAAAGCAGTCTACAAAATCAATCACAGCAACAAAGTATAAACGTATTTCAGTGCATCTTTACTTTTGCATGGTGTATCAACGCGTTTTGGTCCACATAGGGCAGTCATCAGGATATTAAACAGGAAGTGAGCCAAACAATTAAATACCCCCCATATCCAATCAAAATACGGAACTAATTAGTGCATCACATATGTTAAAAAACTTCATATTAACATATAGTCAACACCAATTGTGCCCCACCCCCTAAGGTCATGACATCACATAGTACCTGCAAGCCTTGTCCCCTTTCATTCAGCACATTAGACGATATAATATATCCATGTCCCCTTTTGGCAGCACTTATTTTGTTCAGCAACAGATGGAAAGTCCGTCAGCAGAGCGGACAGCATTGCTCTCTTAAAATAGGCCATGTGCAGGTTATTCTAATAGGGGTTTTATAATCAATGTAACTACAAAAGCCTTATAGTTTGTCCAGATCTTGTAATCCGCATTAGCCAATATCTTGTATTTGTTTTCAAACAGCTGACCAGTATATACTGCCTTCTGATTGGTAACTATGGGTTATTAGGCCATACAGATTTTCCACCTTTTTTAACTCCTATGATTTCTTTGTTCTAATTGTGTCGAGTTGTTGTAACTCATAGCAATGAACATGATTTTTGATGGGGTAGGGAGATTGAACTAAACCAATGCAAAGGAAAGGCATCTCTGTGTATAAATATGTACTTCCTTTTCATGATTTTGACAATGTAAATGCATTTTCAGCTTGTATAAGAGGAGAACATGCAGCGAGAAATTACTTTTGACCATAACCTCATTAGTTTGCTTTAGTGTAGCTGGTCATTTGTAAAAATCATGAGTGTTTTAAATAAGTTATTAAGGGTCCTTTATCCTATTTCTTTTCAAATGGAATGCAGCCAGTCAATAATAACATCTACCATACTCCAAAAGAAGACAAGCTGCAGCACTCTGAGTCTTGTGAAAGGGATTTATTGTGCCAACAAACTAGGTATGGTTAGTGGAACAGAGTGCTGCAGTGGGTCTTCTCTTGAGTTTTACATAGGCCCCAGGCAATGAGACTTACAGCTTACACCCGACACTACAAGTGGATTGGCATAATTCAGAATTGTCCTGTCTTGTTTTATATTTTAGCATCTACCATACTCCCTTCCTTTGGGAGGGGGAGTTAACCTGCAGACATATAGTATACACTCAGTGAAGTATCACCCAAATAGCCCTAGAGGAGAGCCCTTCTATACATGGGCAGCTTAAGAAGGAATAATCAAAGATGAACTACTGACCTTAAAGAATTTAGGAAAAAAGGAGAAAATGTTTTATTGACCTTGTCTTGAGCAACACCCAGAACCCATTGCAATTTTAGTCCCTTTCTATAAAGAATCACATTTTCACAAACAGGTCATTTTGAAACCAATTTGATTATTTCCTCGCTTTTTCAAAAAAATAACTTTAATTTCCTCTATAACCAAAAATTTATATCGTATGAGATAAAAAACGTATTTTCAGCGAAACTTTAATTCCTGTTAATTTTGTCAGGAAGTGAAAACCATACAACACAAGTGACAAATTTATACATGTTTGTCACTTGTGTTGTATGGTTTTCACTTCCTGAAGACGGCCCGAGTTAAGCGTGCCGAAACGTTGAATTAAACGTTGTCACTTTTTTCATCATTTCAAGACCTTGGAGTGCGGTTTTATTTCTGATTGTTATGCTATGCTATAACCAGCACCCAGGCGGCTGCTCACATTGCGAGTGCTCCACTACAGACTGTATATATATATATATATATATATATATATATATATATATATTTATATATATATATATATATATATATATATATATATATATATATATGCATCTTAATCACTGACTATCGACTATAGAATGCTCTTCTGGAGCTACAGAGCATTAGACTATGAAGCAGTTAGTGGGTCTAGTAACTGGATAATACTGCAGGTGATTACTATAGCTAATGAATTAGGTATTTTTCACATTGTATTCTCCCAACTGTCCCTACTTAGCCATAGTCAAAATTAGTGAGCTAAAAAAAAAATCAGCACTTATAAGAAAAAGGTTGGGGTTTGTGACAGGTCAGGGCTTGGCTAAATCTAACAGTAAAGCATCTCTGTAGAGCACAGGGCTTGTGTGCTAAAATGGGCAATATTTTGGGAAGTTTGCCCTGCGTCTAGAAATTAAAATGATTACAAGATAGTAGACGCAGAGCCCTATAGTGGCTTTATATGTGCTATGACGGCAGACTAGAGATGTTTCAGTTTAATTAGACTCTTTCTTAGGTGTGTATAATGTGTATTAACTGACAGATATGCCATCTAGTGGCTACAGTTTGCATTATCAAAGCATGCTCTGCTGCACATGCAGTCTTTTTCATCTTTTTAAAATTTGATACGTTTGAGATGTATTATTAAAAGCATGCATTTGCCCTCAACAGAAATAATATGAAGTCTATCTTCAGTAACACGGAATGTTTACCCGGTTTATACCAAGAACTAAGTCTGTTGCTGCACCACAATTTGCAGCACAATTGCAGGCCATACCCAACTGTGATTACAATAAAAATACAGGCATATTTTTCATGGAAGAGTTTATGGGAAGCTCCTATGAATGAAATACAGAAGGTAAGTACCTTGCATATTTTATTATTTCTGTCTGATACAGTATCTAACTATATAATGCATTAAGGAGATTGTTATCCTGCAAAACCCTTGCCAACAAATCACAGAAGATGGATGGCAGACTACAGGATAGTTCAATAAGCTGCACTTGTATAAAGTTGCCAGTTATTGCCAAAGGAGTGATACATAAAGCAAAAGTACAAATATATGCTGCCTGTAAGAGCAGCAGAGATTAAACATATAAAGAGGAAAACTTGGCCAGAAAATAAAACAAACGGTTTTCTCAGCAAATGGAGAAAATACAGCTCCCAACAATGTATGAAACATGAAAAAGCAATATACTGTACATGTTCTATTTCATAGGTGGCAACAGAACATGACCAGAACATACAATGAAAACTTTGCACAGAAGATGGAGATCAGAATGTCTTTACATTCTGCTTTCAAGAACAGAGCAGGAAAAGAGCAATATGCAGGTCCTATCTGACATGTTAGTGAATGGATGGAGCACAATGGACGGAAATATGCAAAAACAAGGAACCGTGTCCCTGGCAAATGAAAGCCTTGAAAGCAGAAAGGATACAGAAGCAGGTCCTGGACCAACAGTGTCAAAACATGAGAAGTTTCACAACTACCACTTGTAACAGAGCGGCTAAATAAATAAAGGGGGCTTTAAATGAGAACTCATTACCTGTACTATAGCAAATATAAACAACCCAGACAGATACTACAATCAACAGCTACTGATTACACTTCCAGATGACTTTAAAATCATTGAACATGTTTAATTAGTGCCTGGAAGTTGCTTAGAATTTGAGAATTTCAAAGACCTTTTTGATTTATGGTGGGCTTGGATTATTATTATTATTATAGGTCTAACTTGATTAGTTCCTGGGTGCTTATTCCTCGCGAATCCTGCTTGTTTATGCTGGTATTGATCCTTGCCTGCCTGCGTGACTACTCTGAACTCTGCAATCCTGACTCTAGCCTGCCTGACTATTTTAAACTCTCCAAACCTGATCCTTGCCTGCCTGCCTGATTATTCTGAACTCTCCAATCCTGATCCTAGCCTGTCTGACTATCCTGTGAACTTAGCCTGTACTGACCCAGCCTGTCTGACCTTGCTTGAACTCTGCCTGTACCGACCCGGCCTGTCTGACCTTGCTTGAACTCTGCCTGTACCAACCGGCCTGTCTCACAACGATATTCTGTTTGGTTTCTCCTGAGTTGTGGCCTTCCATCCAAAATCTTTGGTAAACAATCGTGCCCCTTTGCTCATCCAGAACTCTTGCTAGGCTCCTCTCTTATTAAGACCTGGTGGCATCCAACTAGCGGAGGGCTCCTCCCGAAGTGAAAGGCGGCTGCTACAGGCAGAAGCGGAGCTGAGACCGGGAGCTTAGCACTTGTTCTGGATTTAGGGTGCCACGTGACACTGGAAGTTAGTTTTACATATACAGGTATGGGATCCGTTATCTGGAAAACAGTTATCCAGAAAGCTCTGCATTACGGAAAAAAGCTGTCTCCCATAGACTCCATTTTATCCACATGATCCAAGATTTTAAAAAATATTTCCCACTTCTCTGTAATAATAAAACAGTACCTTGTACTTGGTCCTAACTAAGATATAATTAATCCTTTTTGGAAGCAAAACCAGCCTAATGAGTTTATTTAATGTTTACATGATATTCTAGTAGACTTAAGGTATCAAGGTCCAAACAGAAAGATCCCTTATTCCAAAAACCCAGATCCTGAGCATTATGGATAACAGGTCCCATACCTGTATATATTTTCATTCCTTATTTCACCAACAGTTACAGAAAAACTGAAAGGAAAATGGCCATAGAAAGAATGACATGAGGAAATGTCGGTCGACCCAAATAATATTCTGTCCAATAAAAGTAAACATCATTCTAAGCAATTTTGTAATATTTATTACAAATTTTCTATGTTTTTTTAAGTTATCTGTATGCCTTGGTGGCTTTGACCATTGAAACAATGTTAGACAAGGCAGATTTTGCTGCTAGGAAACTTAGACTTTTGTGAGATTGAGATTGTTTTAAAATGCAAATACTACTTTCAATAGCAATTGCATTTACAAATCCATTTTAAAGAACTGAAAATGTTTAATAAATGCATATTGCTTAAAATTATATTATATTACTAATATGACAGAGCAAATGCTGTGCCTTTTAGCCTGTGATGTCAAATAAAATAAAAAGTATTATTAGAGATGCAGGAGGATCTATATCTGCCCAATGTAGGTTAGCCTGCAGCTCTTGGCTACTGAGTACTGACCATACAACCTTTATAATTCCCTACTGCTTTTTTATTACAAATCCTTCACATATCTTGAGCCTGAGTCTCCAAGGGGCCACCAGACAATTCTCTACATATCCACATCTACTAGGCAGGAAAAAAAAACAATACCCCTAGTAGCTAAATTTCGGTTTGCAAGTTTACTTGCAAAGGCAATCAATATGGTTGATTCCATATCAAAATACAAATGTAAAAATGTTAACAAGCAAAGAACGCACATTCCGTGTCTATTTCTAGAATTATAGACTGAAAAGTAATGTTATATATAATTTTTTTATTCCTTTGTGCAAAGAAGAATGATGGAAACTGGAGCTGTAGGAAATGTACTGATCACCTGATATCTAAATAGTAACAATCTATGGTAGGAGGAGGGAAGGGTTGAATTTCAAACCACCATCAAAGTTTATTGTCTGCTGCGGTAATGATCAACTCTTGAGTGTTCCTTCTATAAATAACATTTTCCTGTAAATATATGTTGAACAAAACAATGCCCTGTAAAGGTCCTGCATTTGGAAGCTTTATAGCTGCTGCTGCTGTTGAACTGTAAGCCTCATAAATAGGGTTGTTGGGAGTTGCAGGTAAATGCTTACAGTACGTAGTCCAAGATGAAAATGATTAAAAGTCTTACCCTGATTAATGTCAGAGTCCTGGCTTAGTGTATCTTGACTGCTACTCCTGGAAATTGCTGGTATGATTGACAGAGAGGTGGGGCAAGATAAAGATGCTGATAAATCCATTTGTGCCAAAAAAGAGCATGCGACTGGATTAGTAGGAATCTCTGCATTGTGCTGACTGTATTCAAAGGGGAGATAAGATTCATTGTGTACATATGGGGGCTTCCAGTGTGATATTCCTATTGAAACTGGTCCATTTACTTCAAATCCTGTTAAGAGAAAAAAGTTGATATAGAAAAACCCAACAGGCAGAAAATCCTGACAGATGATGGCCTATTATTCAATATATGATGTCTAAAGTAGACCTCATTACACTAGTCCACCTGATTCTTATCTTTTGGCACAGGACTGAACATTTAGATTAGCCTGATTTGGCCCACCATGTTGGTGCCTAGACTGAGTTCCCCTATTATTATGTGGTTTATTTGTACAATAGAAAATACTAATGAAAATCATGTGTACAACTTTTTGGGCTAACTCTTTGACTTAATGTGGGTCCCCTGTGATTAAAAAAAACATTAATTAACATTAACAGCTACAGTACCTTTAGGTCACGTTGAGCATTTTTCACTCAACTGGCTGCTTTTGTTAGTAATTGTTACTTAACCTAACTGTCCCTTCTCGGCCTGTCAGTTAGAGTTTCTAATACTAACATACTACTGCTGCACATTATGGCAGCGTCCTCATGGAGGAACATTGGGGATCAGATTAGGGTTGCCACCCTTTCTGGATAAAAATACCGGCCTTCCTATATATTTATCTTTTTTCCCTATTAATAACATTGGGATTAACCGTCATTTTTACCGGTCAGGCAGGTAAAATACCAGCCAGATGGCAACTCTAGATCAGATAGGTAATGTAAAAGATTAGGACAAATACTTTTATGGCAAAATTATAAACATCATGCAAAGAAAATGTTTTGAAAAAAGGATTTCTGGTGTCAGTATCTCTAAGAAGCATTACTTTCGATCATATGTACAGGGCAGGGACCACTCAAGGAAACCAAAATGTATCTGTACCTGTATGCTAGGGCCACACAGGGGCAGAAAACTGCTAGCTGAAAACCGCTGGCTGATTTATGCCCTACCGCGGGCAGTAGCCTCCTCTCTCTTCCTCACTGAATCTGCCCAACACAAGCAAACTTTGGTATATTTCGGCTCAAAATGCAGAGACTCACGGTTCTTTGCTGAACCTCTGAGCCTGTTCACACCAAGCCTATTCAATGAAAAGAGAGAGGAGGCTGCTGTCCACAGTGGAGCAGAAATCAGCCAGTGGATTTCTGCTAGCGGTTTTCTGCCCTTGTATGGCCCTAGACTTAGGGAAGAATTCTGATTTACATCCCATGAGTCTGTGTGTAGTTTTGCAGAGGTAAACACCAGCAGCCGATTCATAGGTCTAGCAGTTTTAAATTTGTTTGAAAGCTACAACTTATTTTAAAATACATTACACGTATGAAGACTAATTTCATTACCCTATATTTACTGGCCACTAACATGGAACATTTTAACATTACATTTGGACTGGCGAATGTTTGTTTGAAGATACTGAACATGGTTCATGCAACCAATGAATTTACCCAGATGGCTGCTTCTGCCATCTTTAAAAATTTAACAAGCAGAATTTAAATTTAATTTTTCATTGGAAACTCAGCTTTTTTAGTGCACAAGAGAACAAATATGCTTCCTATACTAGCAGACTCCCAAGGTGCCCATGGTTTTGGTAAAGACATGGTAGAGTCGTAAAACTGTGTCTACAGAACCAACATATAAAAAATAGTTATTGCAAAAGGATAGCTTGCACCCTTCTATGATTTTAGAAGCTTCCTCTAGACTCAATTTCTAAGGGTGTGATTGATTACAGGTAATGATTTTATAATATGTCATTCTTACCTATAGTGATCTGGCTGACACAACTATAGTAGCTTGTTCCACTGGACAAATTATTGTAGCTCTCGCTGGCAGGATCTGTGTCTGTAAAACATGAGGCTGAGTGTCAGTTAATGAATACCCTCCACTACAAAAAAATGAATAATGACCCTACTTTCAAATACAGAAATGAAATCAATATCTTGCAGTGATGGAGGGCTTAATTACTGATGACATATGTCAGGTACTCACCACAGAACACCCTAAAGCCCCCCATGTATATTTTCTTCCTAAGATCTATAAACAATTGATTAACCCTCCAGGGCAACCAATTGTGTCCAATATAGGATCAATCTGGCAACCATTGTCAATATATAAGATATTTTACCCACTTTAGAACCATGTTGAAGTGACACTGCTGCATTTCTTAACAGATTGGATAACATCACTTTTCCATCGGGTGATTTCTTGTTGGATGTTAAAGACCTGTTCACTTCAATTCCCCATGATGAGGGGATTGAGTGTATCCGTACATATCTGGCACAAGGACGTTTACCTAACCATATGGTTAATTTTATATGTGATTTGCTTGACCAGGTCTTACGTAAAAATTATTTCAAGTTCAAGTATGATTACTTTTTGCAGTTACAGGGCTGTGCCATGGGTGCCAACATGGCACCTGCGTATGTGAACATCTTCATGGATTGGTTTGAAAAAACGTTTTTTCTCTAATGATCATTCTTCCCATTTAATACAGGCATACATGCGCTATGTCGATGACACTTTTTTCTTTTGGAGAGGTACAAGTACAGAATTGGATGTGTTTTTGGCGTATTTAAATGGGGTGCACTCTACCATCAAATTTACACTTGAGACTAGCTCTACTGAAATACATATTTTAGATGTCAATGTCAAGGTGGAAGGCACCTCATTTACTACTTCTGTCTATACTAAACCTACAGACAGAAATAATCTACTAAAACCTACATCTTTTCATCAACCAGGGTTGTGTAAAGGTCTCCCAAAAAGTCAGTTACTACGGGTGAGACGGATTACCTCAACTTATGAATTGTATGAGAAGGAGTCCATGGACATGCTTAATAAATTTATTGAGAAAGGGTATGACAAAGCATACCTGGAGGATACTAGAAAGAGTGTACAAGCCATTCCCAGGAAGGAGCTATTGGTGAAAAAGAATAGAAATATTAATAAAACAACAAGAACCCCTTTTATTTCTTCAACGATAGTAATTCTAAAGCTATACACAAGGTCATAATGAAACACTGGGCTATTGTAAGTAGTGACCCTAAATACAGGCATTTGTTCCAGCTACCACCATTATTTTCATACAGACGGGGTAAGAATATTGGTGACCTTATCAACCCTAAACTTAAAATTGGCTCAGGTAAACATGGTCCTACTTTGTTTAACTGCAATGGCAGTTCTTTGCAGGAATTGTGGCCATTGCAATGGAATAATTCCAGGGAACACGGTCACACACCCACACCAAGGCTCTAAACAATACATTTTGAGCAATAAAGGTATAGAAAAAAATCAAAAAAGAAAATTTATTAAAAAAAAAGTAGTGAGAATTTCCTATTTAACAACAATATTTCACAATTTTTCTGCACAAAAATGACCAGATCCATACTTGCAGTTCGAAATGGTATTAATGATTCCAGAGGGGTGTTAGTGGTCAGTGAAGCGCTAACATCCCAGAGAGCAGAATGGTATTTGACTGCTGAAACATATTCTGCTGACTTGACATATATCTCTACTTTGATAAATGTGTTAATTTGTTAAATCACTTTTTCTGACTGCCAGGAAAATGTTCATAAATGGGAAAATACTGTCCAGATGAGAATTTTATTAGATTTCCTAGCTTAATATTTAATAAACCTGCCCATATGTATGTAAACGTGTGAGAAAGATACCAGCCCAAAAACCGGCTTTTGCATTTGCATATTGTATCAAAGACATTCCAGAATTAAGTTAGCTAGATCTATTGAAGCTGTGCTAACTAAATACAATGCAATTGAAAGTATCTTGATCATAAAGAATATTTGCATGTTGTGCAGGGCAAAATAGCATAGAGGTATCTGACCATTGGACCTTGAAAAAAAAATAGCATTCAGCAAATGACAAGGAGGCCAAAAAAGCCTCTGTACAGTATGACTCTCTTAAACAAAAATTCTTGGTTCAAACCTTTTGACCAGTCGAACCATAGAATTTCTGTCCTTCCATCTGTAGTTAAAGGTTTTGTTCACTTTCAGATTTTTAATACAATGTAGGGAGTGATATTCTGAGACATTTTTCATGTTTTATAATTTGTGGTTTTTGAGTTAATTAGCTTTTTAGTCAGCAGCTCCCCATTTTGCAATTTCAGCAGTCTGGTTGCTAGGGTCCATATGACCATAGCAACCTTGCATTAACATGAATAAGAGACTAGAATATGAGTAAGAGAGAGCCAGAACAGAAAGATGAGCAATACAAAGTAGCAAAAACTATAAAATGGTATCATTATTTGTTTTTGGATTTGAAACCTGGAAACAGAAGAAGCCAAATAATTGAAAAAAAATGTATTCCAATTAAAAGGTTGCTTAGAATTAGTCATTCTATAACATACTAAGTTAACTTAAAGGCGAACCACCCCTTTAATGATCTACGTTGTGCCTCTAGTGTAGCCTAATTTACCAAAGCCTATTGGCAGATTGAACATGTTGAGAAAATAGAATCAACCAAGAGAAAACCAGAAAAAACTTTGTCCTTCCATTCTGCGTACTCCCATACTACCCTCTTGTGTAAGAGTTGAAAAGAAGTATATGCAATTAAATTGTTATAAGCATACCTTCAATAATTGAGGTGGAAAAGTGCACACAATGAAATATTTTCAGTAAAGAAATCTCCACAGAATACAAATAACGTAAGGCTAATGCCACATGTATCGTTTTCTGTGCAGGTGTGGTGCTTTCTGCAGGATCCATTTACATGTTAAACGTTCATGGAAGAACAGGAGTGCTTTTCCACCAGGTAACTCTCACCAGAGCATTTTTGGACAGAAAAGCACTCCAACCTCTACTTTCACATGTTTGCCACTAAAGACTGGAGCATCTTCTCTATCTGTGTGTGACCTATGAAAGGTCATACAAACATAGCTGCAGGGGCAGTTATTCTATATTGGACCCAAATGTTGCCATTAATGATTCTATCCATTAAAGTTACTCATGCCCAGACACCCTCCATATAGTTGCACCTTCCGCCATTGCGACCGTACTGCCTCTCCTCCTGAACTGCATGCATGTGCGCCTCTGGATGGTGTGGAGCTTCATGATTCTTACAAATCATATTATGAGATGCACACATAACAGACACACAACACAATTCAGTTCAGTCAGAATTTATATCTGATCGAAAATCGGCCTACTAATATTGGGTAAAATAATAAATAGGCAAATTAATCTAAATAACAATAATATACATACTATGCCAGTACTCCAATTGTCAAAAAATGCATTTGTATTGTACACAAATTGCTACAGCTCTGAATTAAAGGATGGCCATCTCCCATAGACTCCATAAACAATCAGAATTTTTTTTTAAATGATTTCCTTTGTCTCTGTAATAATAAAACAGTACATTGTATTTGATCCAAAGTAAGATATAATTAATCCTCTTTGGAAACAAAAGCAGCCTATTGCATTTATTAAAGGAGAAGGAAATGTTAATCTAAGTAAGCCTTATCAGAAAGGTCCACCTAAATATACCAGTAAACCCTCAAAGTAGTGCTTCTCTGAGTCCTCTGTCAAAAGAAACACAGCATTTCTTTCCTTCTATTGTGTGTACACATGGGCTTCTGTATCAGACTTCCTGCTTTCAGCTTAAACCTCCTTGCCCCGGGCGTGAGCATGCTCAGTTTGCTCCTCCCCCCCTCTCCCTTCTCTGCTGTAATCTGAGCCCTGAGCTATAAGTGAGCAGGGAGAGACTCAGGCAGGAAGTGATGTCACACCAAGCTAATACTGCAGCTGCTATCCTAAACAAACAGAAAGCTTCTAGAGCTTTTTACTCAGGTATGGAAAAACATTCTACAGAATAAATATAGCATTCTAGCTTGCACTATTGCAGCTAATCTAAATGGCAATAAAATGTCTCCGTAGCTTTCCTTCTCCTTTAATGTTTAAATGATTTTCTTTTAGACTTAAGGTATGAAGACCAAATTACTGAGAACTGTTATCCAGAAAACACCAAACAGGTTCCATACCTGTACTAGTTTTCAAAGAGCACAGGAATTCTGGGAGAAGCGCTATTTTGTGTGGAAAAAACATGGTAAACTGCACCAATGTTTTTTGCATTTTTAATTTTTTGCAAACAAAAATATATAAAGCACAGACTAGTATTTTATACAATTGGCACAGGTACAATCCCAGGTCCCCATTAATTTGCAAAATGTGGGGTGCTCCACAACCAATAAATCAATATAGTCAAAAATAAAAAAGTGATGCATTGTTGGCCATGCTAATACCAAAAACATATCACTATTAAACAGGTTTGAAGTTCATTTAATGTGTCCCTTTCGCATTTTAATTAAAGAGGAACCCCACTCTGTAATAAAGTATTTTAAACTTGCTAATATTGTCATTAAATTTGCACTTTTTTTATTTTTTATGATGCTATTTCGAGCATTGTCAAATAAAGGTAAATAATAAATGCACTTCAAACTTGTTTAAAATAGTGATGTGTTATTGGTATTAGTGTGCCCAACAACACACCAGTTTTCTATTTTTGACTATAAAAATAAATAAAGCGTATCTTATTTCTGACACCAGAATAGCTTTAGCTTTGATAGATACTTGGGAGAACTCTCACCGCTTGATTTGCTTGTGGAATGGACTGGAGATGATCTTCCTGGAGTTGTTTCGACATTTTTTTTTTACACCGACTTATGTGAACTACACCCCATTGTTGAGAATCTTAGGAGTCACTGGAAATCATCACAACAGAGTAGATAATGAGATTGTCTTTAACAGAGGCTGATGACTAGTAATCATTTCTGCAGCAAACTGTGCTGCTTCTGTGTTGTCTATATATATATATATATATATATATATATATATATATATATATATATATATATATATATATATATATATATAAATAAATATACTTCACTTCTAAAGGCAATGATACACAGGGAGATTTGTTGCCCGCATGAAAAATTCACTACTGTGGGCGAAAAATCTCGCCCAAAATGCCTTGTCGCTCTCTAACCTTGTAATTATCACAATTAAATTACAATAGTTGCGATGATCACAGGAAAATTTCCCCATATCATTGCCATAAAGGGCTGTTGCAGCCCTGGGCTCCTACAGAAGCCCAAAACATTAAGGAGGCTTACTTCTAGCTTAATTCTTTCCTGAGCTTTAGTCTTCCTTTAAATCAAGTTTTAATATATACATTTAAGTGAGTAAAGTGCCTATAGCTGTCCAGGCAGAAATAAAACATGTATTTTTACATATCAGTTCTTATTCCTTCAGAATAAAATAATTGTGAGTTTGTTGAGCTTGATTCAGATGCCTGAAGCTTCCTCATGCATTCAACTCTCACAGATATTCTATGCACTTCTGTGATAACAGCCATGCAATATTAATGATATCTGCATTTTGGGTCTCTTTAACCATTCTGTCTACTTCTTGCAAGGCCTTCCCTCGGCTAAATAATGTATAGATCTTGGATTAAAAAAAACATGAGACTCTTCCTCCAGCAAGTCAGAGGCAAATAACCATCTTTCATCTTCAACATATATTTATGTTTTGGAATGTTTATGTTCTTGGAAAATCTTCAATCCCTTCCTGACACAACCCTCAGTTCCACTAATATTACTATAACTCTCTGGTGTAAAAAATATACAGTAAAATAGTATAGAAAAAAGTGCCATGGTTCAGACTGGAGAAGACTTAAAGGACAAGGAAAGTTAAACTAAAAAAGTAGGCTAGAAATGTTGTACATTACCTTGTGTTTTGGGCTTCTGTGCCAGCCACAGACAACCAAAGCCCTTTAGCAGGGAAGATCTGTGTCTCCAAAGATGCCCCAGTAGCTCCCCATCTTCTTTTCTGCTGGTTCACTGAACATGCTCCATGCTGCTGTCAGTTTACTGAGTTTAGGCTCAAAATATACAGTACACATAGAATATAAATGTTACAGTATAAGGCTGATTAGTAATTAATATAGATAATTACTACATGGCAGCACAGAAACCAGTGCAACTGGCATCAGAATTTAATAATCAGCCCTGTAGCATCAGCTTATATGACAGGCCAACCTCATTTTCTGCTTGATAATTTGCGACAACCACTAATCTTAGCTTCTCAACAGCTGCTCAGAGCCCACTGAGCATGTGAGTGTCACAGACACTTTCCCCCCCTGTGACAAGTTTGAAGTCCTGAATCATTGCTAGTATTGACAAGCTGAAACTTTAGGCTGGTGCAATAAGTTCAGTATATAAAACAATGAATTTTAGCCCTATTCATTTTTAGGGTTTAGTTCTCCTTTATGGGCTCATTTACAACAGAAGCAAGTACACAAGAGCTGTGATGGGCATGCTAAGGGTGTTCCAGTGGAAGCCCATTCACTGCCCACCTCCTGCCCCTCTATATGCAGCAGCCCTGAATACAGTCATTGATGCAAACACAGTCAGGAGCAATTCTTTGCACTTCATTGTAGGAGTGCATATACAGTATGTTTGCCTGGGGGTGCGAGAATCAGGCAAGTTGTAACGTGCAAAAAAAAAGTATTTTAGTTAAATATTTGTAAAGGTAAGTTTTCCACCCCTCTCAGGCATACAAATGGACTTCAGTAGGTTATGACTGGTCAAGAGTAATATAAAATAATAGCTTAATAGATTTAGACTGCTCCTTGTCCTATTATTTCACACATTTCTAGCCTAGACAAATTCCCTTTAAGTCAGTACTATCATTTACTTCTTGGCTTTCAACAAACAGTACAAATTTTCATCTTAAGGACAGAACCATAAACATAACTAACAATCAAAAAAAAACCACAGAAAGCTTAAGTGCAGCTTCATCTCCATTAGGAACTTGGCTCTCTCTAAAGAATGAAAATAAAGGTGTCTCGAAAGATCCAGTTACAGTAACTGTATCCACACAACCCAGTCTTCTGAGACTATTACAGAAATACTTCCCACAAAGTCAGCTTCGCTCAAGACTGTGTGGACCTAACAGTTTTACAAATGATGTAATGAAGACATTACACAAAAGCAAGACTCTGGGTCTGCAACTGATCATCATGCTATGTTTAGTGTAATTCATCCTAGGGTTACGTAATTCAACCTGTGCCCTCAACGTAGAGGGCTTATTTAATCAACCGAGCATCACACAACTTTCAGGGTTATCTAGCACCAAGTATAATGTGTATAATGTTCTCTCTGCCTGTCCTTTGTGATGTTACTGCACTGCTGTTGCAAATAAACATGCAGCATGGCATAGACCAAAAAGTAACCTGGAAATGTAAACAGAAAGTGACACAGCATGATACAGTGCAATATTGCTTTGTGCCCTTTGCCCTCTGCCTTTGCCCTTGTTAGAGCATTTGGAACAAGATGCAGAGCAAACAACTCTATCTTGTGAATGGCTTGTCCACATTCTGCCCCATACATAACAGGAACTCATTTTGTGCTCCTGGAACCCGGGTAGTGGTGGGCACAAATGCAGGGAACCAAATATTATGGCACTTTGCACCTCACTTCACTTTTGTAGACCAGTCTTGTATCAGAAAAAAATATATTATGGCTAAATAAAGCTTTTAGCAGATGAATTATATGGATTTCCTGCATTTCGTATTTGTTTTCCTTGTGTTGCAGTAAGCATGTTTAGCCCTGATAGAATAAATGGGGTTGCTCACTTTTAAGTTCACTGTTAGTTTGTTATAGAATGGTTAATTCCAAGAAATTTTCAATTGGCCTTAATTTTTTCCTTTTTTAATAGTTATGTATTAATTATTTTCCTTCTTCTTCTGACTCTTTTCAGCTTTCAAATGTTGATTACTGACCCCATCTTAAAAAAACAAATGCTCTGTAAGGCTACAAATGTATAGTTATTGCTACTTTTTATTACTTGTCTTTCTGTTCAGGCCCTCTCCTATTCTTATTCCATTATTCAATTCAATGCATGGTTGCAAGGGTAATTTGGACCCTGGCAACTAGATTGCTGAACTTGCAAACTGGAAAGCTGCTGAATAAAAAGCTAAATAACTCAAAAACCACAAATAAAAGAAATTAAAATCAATTGCAAATTGTCTCAGAATTTCACTCCCTGCACTTTTTCACATACTAAAAGTTAATTTAAAGGTGACCAACCCTTCTATAAGCAGTCTAAATATGCAAAGATTTCAGAAGCTGGTAAAAAAAAGAAATGAATATAAATGATAAAAGTGCTCAGAGAAGCCCCCAGAGTAACTTTACATACATTCATTTTTGGGGATTAGATCCCCCTTTAAAAACTCCCAATGTTACAATTAGCATTTCTGTAAATACAGTATGTGCAGTGGGGGAACCGAACGACCTGGAGGGAATCCACACAAGCATGGGGAAAACTTACAAACTTATTTTAGCTATGGCTCTGGCTGCAGTTGAACCTAGGGCCCCTGTGTTGCATGCCAAGAATTTTAACCACTGCGCCTCCATGCTGAGGTTAGTTGAAATTTTACACAGATGTCTTGCCTGACTGTCTCGTGGGTTAAGTGGCTATGAATCTACTGCACTGTTTTAGTTCAGGAGCTGGCTGGAATGGTGGGATAAAGGTGATATGTGAAGAAATGTGTTGTGCTGTTGTTTGTATAATGAATAGAGAATCCTTATACATTACAGAGGCCAGTTCTGGGGGCAGAAGCATGGCAACCTGAGAAGATGAAAACCAAACTGGTAATCACTTTTTTACTGAGTGATAACTTGCATAGATGCAGGAAGTGTGAGTGTCTTTTCTTACCCTTAGGGCAAGGACAGACGTGGGGTTTTTGCGGCGTTTTTACGTTGCGTTTTTAAAAAAGAACAGCCAGGCGTAAATACGTCACTGAAATCACATGCCACTGTCAACATCATTTTTTTTCATGCGTTTTTCAGCACGTAGGATTCTTTTCCCAACATGCACTTCTCATTGTTTTCATTGCTCTCATTGACAATTTGGACACCATATTTAAAATACTGGTTTCAAACGTGCAGATCTCATAGGGTCTATTGATTTGGTCGTTTCTTGAGTAGTTTCGTATTGGCGTTTCTGCTAAAAAACACCAATACTGGCGTCCAGTGGCGGATTTCAGCTTGCAAGTGCCCTGTGTGAATTGCCATAGTGTGTTTTCCATTAGTTTCAGTGGTAGTGCAGTTTATGCGTTAAAAACGTAAAAACGCTGCAAAAAGGCCACGTCTGGCCTTGCCCTAACACAAGTGACAATGTATATGGAATATTGGTGTTGAAATTAAAGTATCTATTTGCGACATCGCCAAATGAGCGGATCTCTCCATGTATGGCCACCTTAAGATCCAATATATCCAATATAGATCCAATATATCTTATAGGGGGCTCCTTTCCTAGCAGATGTATTAGAGCTTAATCAGATAACTGATTCCAGTACAAACAAAACCTAACAAAATAACTGCCTTTTGCACAAATTCTTCATGTAGAGAGACCGGATTTCTGGTGATTTTAATAGAGTGAGCTCTAATACATCTTCTATGCAAAAGGAGCCCCCTGTAAGATATATTGGATCTAACTGCCAATGATTATCTGACCCAAATCCTGCATGAAGAGAGAATGAAGAAAAACAGACGCTGAGAGAGAAATAGTGAAGATGAACGTGATTATTTCAGAAACAGTACAGAATTTTTTAGTTGATTGTATTTAGAAAGTTTCTTACTTCAGTATGATGAAGCTTATATTAAATTTGAATTTTCAAGATAGTTCCTCTTTAAGAACATAACAAGTCGTGAGTACAAACTGAAAAAACGTGACCATTCACACATATGGCCAGTTATGTGGTTTATATCCAGTAGGCCAGTGTGCTGACTGGTGGGATACCAGGTGTGGAATATCAGCCACCTTTACAATGTAAGTTCAAATGATATTGCCATCACCTTTTAATTTAAGGAGTTTGTGTTTAGTGGTTTAAATAAAGTTTGTATCAAAGGCAAGGGGGCGTAAACCAAACAAAAATATTTTATCTAATGAAGTACATTGTAATTAAGCAGCCTTCCAATATATATTCAGGCTATTTATTAGGGATGCACCGAATCCAGGATTCGGTTCGGGATTCGGCCTTTTTCAGCAGGATTCGGATTCGGCTGAATCCTTCTGCCAGGCCGAGCCGAATCCTAATTTGCATATGCAAATTAGGGGCGGGAGAGAAATTACATGACTTTTTGTCAGAAAACAAGGAAGTAAAAATGTTTTCCCCTTCCCACCCCTAATGTGCATATAGTTCGGATTCGGTATTCGGCCGAATCTTTCGCAAAGGATTCGGGGGTTCGGCCGAATCCAAAATAGTGGATTCGGTGCATCCCTACTAATATAAATATAACTGTAATTAAAAGCAGTGCCTGCCCTCGTCTGCCTTGCTGGATCTGACTTTTGAGGAAAACATATCAGAAGGCGACTGCTAAACAGACCTGTCTTGGCCGGAGGAGAGCTGCTAAATTTTTCAAAATTCAAATCCAAGAGGATTTAGGGGGTTATTTATCAAGGTCCGAATATCCAAACCTCGAATAATTTGTGGTTTTTGGAGGAAAAAAAACTAAGAATTTTTCGTGATTTCTGATGGTCTAAAAACTCCGAATCCGAAACCCGGCTCTCGAGGTCCTGTATAAGTCAAAGGGGAAGGTCCCAGTGTCTGCGCTGATGTCCGTACCGATATCCGATGAGTTTGTGGTTCCTGCTCCAAAAAACTCCAGATTTCTGAGTTTTTGCTCAGAAACCACGAACAATTCAGAATTTTCGGGGAAAGCTCCGAAGTTTGCCCGACCCTATTTTTTCGGGCATAAATAAGGTCCATTTGGCCAATTAGAGTTGCTCGGATTTCTAACTTAGAAATACTTGAATTCGGAGCTTGATATATAACTGCATATAACCCCATAAGAGTATTCAATAGCAATTACATTTAGAAATAACTTTAAAACCAATGAAATCTTCTCATTAACATACTAGGAAATTTCTTAGCATTGTGTTTCCTTTTATTAGGCAAAATAAGTAATTAGTTATATACATTCTGATATAGTTAAACACACGTGTGGGTCCCATTATGTACAGTGTCGGACTGGCCCACCGGGATACAAGGAAAACTCCTGGTGCGCCTAGGTGTCAGGGGGCCCTTGTGCTACTGAAGATTTGGCCTATTTCATGGTCATTCCCTGTTTCTTTGAGAACAAAGAGGCTAAGCAAATGAAATAATAGATTATAGTAGGTAAAGAATAAATAGTAGGAGAAGAGAGGCTGAGCGAGGAGAAGAATAATAATAGTAGTGAGAGTGGGCCCCTGGTCTATGGTTCTTTGGTTGGCCCCTGGTCTAAGGTTTTGAGGTGGGCCCCTGGTGTCCCAGTCCAACACTGATTATGTATAATGTAACCTGCAGCTCTCCAGCACTGATTGAACTAAAGCTCTCAGCATCTCCTACAAAAGTTATCTTGTACCCTTTTGGCTTTACTGTGCTCAGTGTCCACCAAGCATCCCTTGTCTCGCTATGCACAATATCACATAGTACATGGCTTTGCCTTACTATGTCCACTGCTCACCTACTGTATGTTTCTCCTACTATACACACACGGTTTTACAGCTGCGCCCCCTTTCTATGGGTTACATGTATAGATATAAGAATATAGAATAAAGAAAGAGAGATGATGATAATTCAAAGACAGACAGACGTATAACCGTGACATGATACTGTAGAAGAATGTAATATACAGAATATAATACACTGATAAAGACTTGCCAATACAATATGAATACATGCGCTTTTCTGCCTTTGCCCTGGTTTGGACACAGTGATAAACAGCACCACGGCACAGACATACACACAGAGACACACACACACACACAGACACACACACACAGACACACACACAGACACACACAGACATACACACACAGACACACACACACACACACACAGACACACACACACACAGACATACACACACAGACACACACACACACACAGACACATACACACACACAGACAGACACACACACAGCTCTGCCATGTAAACGGGTCTCAGGGAGAGCAATGAAGTGCCACTTACCGTAGCCAGTGAGGGGAGAGCCTCTGGCGCTGCTGCAGGTGCGAGAAGCCGGGCTGGCAGGCACAGAGAGGGGCGATTGCAGGCGCGGGGAGCTGAGCCCCCTGACATTTGCCTTCTTGCTGTCTATGGACTTGTAGCGCCTCAGTTCCAGCGCTGTCCCTCCGATCTCGTACCTGGGGCTGCGCGGCTTAGGGCTTAGCTTTCCCTTGTGTGGGCAGTGCATGACTCGTGCATGTTGTCCGGGCACCTTCCGAGGTCTGGGGCAGAATTCCTATAGCTCTTCCACGATTACCTGTCCCGCACTCAGAGCCCACCAATCTACAGCCACCGACCTAAAGTCACAGCAAATTATCGCACAACCAAGTTTAGACGATACTTTTTTTCCTTTAACGTCCCTTAAGTAGGCATCGCTTTCAGGCAATGAGAACTCTCCTGTCACATCCCTAGTGCAGAGCCGGTGCCCAGCTAAAGCGCACTTCACTGCTGCTGATGCGCACACAAAGGGCGGGACTTGGATAAGGGGGCGTGGCGTTCAACTCACACTGTGGGCAGGTGCTAGCGAGTATTAGCACGTATTACACAAGGTTTGGGGGACGTTGACTTTCCTTTAAAGGAATTGTTCAGTGTAAAAATAAAAACTGGGTAAATAGATAGGCTGTGCAAAATAGATAATGTTTCTAATGTAGTTAGTTAGGCAAAAATGTAATGTATAAAGGTTGGAGTGACTGGATGTGTAACATAATAGCCAGAACACTACTTCCTGCTTTTCAGCTCTCTTGCTTTCCACTGACTGGTACCTGACTTCAGGGCTGCCATCAGGGGGGCACAGGGGGTACTGTTGTATGGGGCTTGGGCCTGAAGGGGGGCCCAGCTGTGCTGCACTTTTCGAAATAGCCAGGCCCACCTTGACATCGCTGAATCTGTGGGGAGCCCGCCAAAGTCCCAAAGAGCCGATAGCCGCAAAAAGACCCGAAGAGCCGTAGTCGCGAAACCATGAAAAGAACCGAAGAGCTGAAGTCATGAACCCGCAAAAAGACCCAAAGCCTTGAAAGGAGCTGAAGTTGAAGTCCTAAAGCCGCGAATAGTCCCGAACCCAAGAAAAGAACAAAAATTCAAGTCCTGAAGCCACGAGTTCAGTTGTACTGAACTCCAATGTGTTTGTTTTTAATTTTAATAAACCGCTGACCACCAATGTATTATTTTAATACTCTATAGGCCTCTGAATATTTTGTTGTATGGGGTCCCGTGATGTCTAATGGCGGCCCTGCCTGACTTACCCTGGTAACCAGGCAGTAACCAATCAGTGACTTGAGGGGGGGCCACATGGGTCATAACTGTTGCTTTTGAATCTGAGCTGAATGCTGAGGATCAATTACAAACTCACTGAACAGATATGTCCCACGTGGCCCCCCCTTCAAGTCGCTGACTAGCTCAGAGTTATAGAGCTGAAAAGCATTAGTGTTCTGGCTATTATGTTAGACATTCAACCATCATTTTTACCGGCAAGGCTGGTAAAATACCGGCCAGGTGGCAACCCTTCATGTTATTCCCTATACCTCCTGGGCCCCCCCTGCAGCCTCAGGGTCTGCTTCTTTCTGTAGTTATACCCCTGCAGCTGAGTTCGCCTTGCTTCACCTCTTCCAGGGTTGTTAGCGGTGGTGTTGGTGTAACTAGCGTTACTGGGCACCACAGCAAATTAGTTTTAGGGCCCCCAACATATCCAGAGGTTGTTCTGTTTTACCAATATATGTTGAAATTTCCCTCATGGGGTCCCCAGTCCCCTATACCTCCTCGGCCACCTGCAGCCGCATGGTCTGCTTCCTCTGTAGTTACACCCCTGGTCGCCAGGTATAATTTTCAAAGTCAGTCACAAAACCGGACTAACACTATCCAAAAGCCAATCACAAGTTACCCAAAAATTGCACAATATGCTCTGTGAAAAAAAAAGTCATAAAATATGTGAAGAAATGCCTTCTAGTAACCCTCTCAAGCCTGGAATCACTGCCAATGCCCAGTGCCCACTCTACAGTTACTAAGATGACTGATGATGCCCCTCTGTGTTAAGGAAATGCAGGTTATTGTAGTTTTATTTTAATATAGTTTAATATAGTAATCTAGGTATCCATATCTAGGTATCAGGCCCGGACTGGCAATCTGTGGGTTCTGGCAAATGCCAGAGGGGCTGCTATAAGGTCCCATAAAAAGTCAGTATTTAGTGGGCTGGTGGGAGCTGTTTGGGCCTCTTTGTGGGCTGATTGGGCCTCTGTGTACCTGAAATGCCAGGGCCTTTTTTAATTCTCAGTCCGGGCCTGCTAGGTATGATATGGATTCAGAGTATTGAATTAACCCCAGACCATAAACCGCTTAATACCTAACTATAGTTTGTGTATTTGTAATCTTAAAGAGTTAAGATTAAAGTGGTTAATACAGCAGCAACCACAGTGGCCAACCTCCTTGAGGGTTTTGGGTGTTGCAGTTAAAAAAAAAACAATTATTGCACATTTAAATCAACCCATTTTAGCACAGTCTGAATATACAGAACTCTAACCTTTTTAGTTTTAATGCTTTTATATCAGTGTTATTCAGTTCTTCTGTCTTTTCCCACATGATCTGTAAATCAATAATATGCATTTAAACAAGCAATGTCTGGAGTTCCCCTCTATGTTTCATAATTAAAGTTATAAACTATCTCTTTGAGAGGCTGCAGAATGTGGAGCTCATACTGTTTATTGTATTACTGTCCTCGGCAGAGTCTGTTTCCTGACACCATTCTGTCAGCAGTGGGAAATGAAATAAATCAAATGTTTTTTAAATTTGTTGTCAATTTACTATATGCAGGATGCATTTAAGATTTTATGTTGCTTTCGACTGAATGTACGGAAAATATGCCAAATAATCCATCGGCTCCTTATGCAGTTGATAATTTGGGGGCTCTTTACTGCTGGGCACTCAATAAGACCTGTCAAGTGTAATGCCTTTTTCTTTTTACTTGTGTTTTCATTAACATACAGGCTGTAAATCAGTTGTAGAGCGTACACCACTTTCCATACACCATCTATCTATCTATCTATCTATCTATCTGTCTGATCTATTTAATAATGTGCCCCCTGTTGTAAAAGCTAAGGCATTAGGAACCAGAGGAGTTCAATGACCATATAACCATATAAAGACAGGAGGTCCAGGCCGAGTACTTATATACAAAGCATGACATTCTGAGGTGCCTCTAATATCCTCATAACTTGCATAAGGAAGTAGCTTTTTCATATAATGCACACATTTCAATGAGTCATATAACACAAGTGTCATCTCCAAGCACCTGTTATAACAGGTAACATCTGTTTATTAGGAAATCTATCTTTATAAATAGTGCTTAATGATATTACCAGTTATAATATGATGTATTTGAAGGCAAAATAGAAGTAAATGTTACAAATAGTGACTAAACCTTCCTCTTTGCAACATGGATAAATATATCAGCTTTTAAATAATTTGCAGCAGTAAGATATTGGAAATCAATAAACTGTTTTAAAATTGTTCTGTGCTGGTAAATTTAGATCCTGTCAGAGTCATCTTCTGCTGCAGTTTATATTGAGCAGAAGTCCATGAACAGCTTTCATATGGAAAAGTTTCCTCATAAAAATATAAAATTCAATTTTATATATGGTTAATTTCTAAAAAACCTTTACTCAAAAACATAGATGTTATATTATATTTTTTTTTTACAAACAGCTAGGTGTAGTTTCCTTTAAGATAAATATTACTACCCTTTTAAAGTAGATCTTAATTAAATTCTAGGAAATATGCCTATGGTTCAGACACTGTCCTTGAGATTGGCCCATGCTGTTTAGCACACTATTGGCAGCTGCAGTTTAGATTTTAGCAACTATGCAACTTAATAGAGAAGTCAAGAGACTAAACCTCAGTCTCCTAAAATCATTTGAAGTTGACTCAAGAGGAAATGACGTTTTACCACCAGCGATTCACATTATTGCAGGTGGAAAAGCTTTATAGGAGATTAGTTGCTGGCAGAAGCAGAGATTTATTGATGGTGATTAATCTCCTTGTGGACCATTGGCTTAGTGGTGGCAAACAGGGAGATGATTTGCCTACCGACAAATCTTCTCTACTGCGGGCGACTAATCTCTGCTGGCAAGAATACGAATCACCGGCGGGATGGCATACTTATTTGCTTTTCCAAAGTTGCCCGAAGTTTGTTGCTGGCCGATCACCTATTGCCTATGGGAAAGCTTTTAGGGTAAGGCCAGACGAGGAGATTCGGGAAGGTTTTGTCGCCTGGCGACTAATCGACGCGTCTTTTGCGCGACTATCTCCCCGAACTGCCTCAGCGTTTTTTCCCCATAGGCTACAGCCCAAAATCGCTTGAGAAGAGAACTTTGGGGCGACTATTGAAAACGCATCACCGCATGTGCATTAGCGCAGGCGATTTTGCGCTGTAGCCTATGGGGAAAAAACGCTGAGGCAGTTCGGGGAGATAGTCACGCAAAAGACGTGGCGATTAGTCGCCAGGCGACAAAACCTCCCCGAATCTCCTCGTCTGGCCTTATTCGGGGAGATTTAGTCGCCAGGCGACTAATCGCCTCTTCTTCTGGGCGACAATCTGCTATAATGTAAAGTCGCCTGCTCTAAAGCACACGCGGCGATTCGTTTTCTGAAGTCGCCCAAAGTTTCCTTGTGAGGCAACTTCGGGCGAATTCGGAAAATGAAGCGTCGCGTGTGCTGCGAAGTTCTGTGTTTCACCAGCAGCTACATTTTTCACGAAACTGCGTAAAACATTCGCCCCATGGCTCGTTTCGTTTTGCTTGACACAACAAAAATACAGTGCGACAAAAAAAATATATATAACGACATACAAATAAATATATGGTTTATTAATTTTAATGTGGCCTACAAAGCACCCAGATATTAGCTGTTTCTGGTCAGATATATTATTAGTTGTGCCTGTATTTGTAAGCAACATGGTGTAATAGTAGATACCATTACCAGTCGATTACATGAAATGTCAGAAATCACAGACGTTTTTAAGAAATTGGCAACATGGGAGGCTTTTTTTCTTTTGTAAAAGCCGTTGGATAGGAGGTCCTTTAACAATGTAGGGCATGTGTGTAGCAGTATACTAAGCAAAAAATGCATGGGATGCCACCCCAAAGCAGAAACAAGGTACCACAAACAGAAACACCCATTTTTTGTTATTTTGCTACAAAATGACATGTGAAAAACAGTTTCACAAATTTTTCTGCGAAGTTAAATGGGACAGATTCCTTCGGGACTAATTTTCTTGTTTATAACAATGAGCTAATTTAATGGTGCTTATTTGGGTTCTAATATTAACTGTTCCCAAGTGCTATACAATCTGTCTAGTCTCCAGTGGGTTAAGTGGCTTTTTCAAGTCATCAGAACACTACACCTCTGTTATTTATTAATAGTCACCCTGCCACAAAATTAGCCTGGCACACCAGGTACCATTGCATGAGGTCACTTTCACTTAGATATAGCTTTTAAGATAGAGTAGCTAAATGTTTCTGCTGATTGTTGCTTGCAGCATGATCTTAATTATCAACTGCTTGTTCCCCTTGAATGTTACAGTACATTCTGACTCAATCAAAATATAATTACACAAATGCAGAATTATGTATATTTACTTTTTAAAAAGTTGTCATTTTTAAATAAAAATCTTTTTAGGTGTTCCATGGTTTGTGATGCAGTTTCTGACTGACTTGCGTTATAGTGATACCAGGTATGAAGTTACACATATATTGCTTTGATGGCTTAGAAATGGAGGCAAGTCTGATCTTTATCCAGGATTTCAGCCTGTGAAATGCCCTTGTATACAGACATAGTTAACTCTAGTGCTCCTGAAACCCTGTAGTTTAATATTACCAGGCATTGGGTGTTGCTGATCCATCTCTCAAAGGATATGTATTATACTGGGGTTTTCATGCTATCATACACAAATTCAGCAATATATTAATATGTATATTATGCATATTTGAGGTAATAATAAATCCTTGTTGGAATTATAGGCATATTAGGAGTGGATTCTAATAGCCTCATGTTTTTAAAAGGAGGGAAATCATTTTTTTTAATACACAAGTTTCAAAATGACGCAAATTACATCACCCTCCACTGATTATAACCAACAACATCACTAAGCGCCTTTTTATATATATATTTTATAGGATATCCATTGCTCTTGTGTGTGATATCAGTAATCGTAGTACTGGTATAAAGCCAGTAAATTATATTTGTTAGGAATGTAGCGAAATGGACATCCTAACAAAATGTCGGGCAGATTTACTAAAGAGCGAAGTTGCAAATTTACTACCAGGAGCTAATTCGCTAGCGAAACATACACTTACATCATATCCGGTGAGCCGAAAATGCATCAAAGTTCAAAAAACGCTGGCGTCTTTTGCTTTTTTCAGCTGAATTGTCTGCAAAAGTCCTAACAAACTTTTTTTGGGGAACTTTTTTTTCCCAGACATTTCCTAACATATGGAACATTCATTTTATAGGGGCTCATGTGTAGGGCATTATAATAAATCTATTGTCTTTATTAAGGTTCCCTGGACATGTGTTTTAAAAAGTGGAATTTGTAAGTATTTGCACCACATTTTACATAAAGACGTCCATATAACTTTTAATTGCCCGCTCTATGCAAATTGATCTGAGCGCAAGATCACTAGTGAATTTTTGCTAGGCAGAAAGGAATGCTAGCGCAACTTTGCTTTGAAGTGCTTGCACTGCCGAAGTAACGCTAGCGAAAAGTCGCCAGCGTTCGGCGGCCAGGACGAAACTCCACATATTAGTGAATTGCATATTGCATATTAGTCTGAGAGCATTTGCGCCTGGCAAAGTGTTGTGATAGGTGCGAAACGGACGCTGGTGAATCTGCCCACAGTGTATCCAGAGTAAATGACGAAACTAGGGATGAAGAACTACAGCCTGATTTATGCTCCAGTGAATTTAGCAGAAGGCCCTAATTCTGCACATTGTTGCTGGTAGTGAATGCTGGGAGCTACAGATGTACATATTGAATCATATTACCTTGAGAGAAGTACTGTATTTTGTAACTGAAAGCATGGCACCCAAAACGCATTGAATTCTTATAGCATCATGTTGCATAGCACCTACTTCACACCAAAATGGCTTCACATGTAAAATATCTTGTTCGCATTTTCCCTGACCTCCTTAAACTGGTATACGAATGCTTGTTTGGAGCGTCTTGGTACTGCAGATGCTTTTAGTGTCTTCACCTGATACTGCAGGTAAAAATATCAGGAGCATGCCGAACAACTTATCACTTAACTTGCTACTTAGAGCCTTGGCAGGGGTGAGTGATCAACTCAATGTGGCTGTAACCTGTAGGACATGAATTATTTATTTCCTCTTCTAAACAGGATAATGTACCTGCTCTAGCCAGACAATGCTTACAGTGGCAGGTTGGTAGATTAATAGAGGTAGAGGATATGAAGAGAAAAACTATTAAAATAGAAAGGTAAATGATTAAAAAACACTATTATTAGCTCAATAAATAAATGCCATTTGCAAATTGTTTCAAACATATCTCTTACTGCAAAAGTCAGGTGCGCTCCGCCAATGAGGCGAGCTGAGGCGCTCGCCTCAGGCGGCAGCGCCAGATGAGTTTCCAGGGGCGGCAAAAAGCCGCTCCTGTCACTTTAAAGAGCCGAATTTCCGGTTTTGAAACCGGAAATTCGGCTTTACTAGTGCGAGAGAGCGCAGTTGCGCTCTCCGCACTAGTGTTTCTGCGAGGGGAGGGGCGGCATTTAAGGAGCCGCCTCAGGCGGCATCTTCATTAGAATCGGCGCTGGCAAAAGTTAATGTAAAAATGTACTAAAAAGTGTTAGCTAATACAGAAGAAACCCCATATTATATTTAAGGGACTGAAAAATGGTGTAAAGTCTAGGAAAATATAAAATCAGGGAAATGTAATATGCATAATATAGGTGGGACTATTGGGGTTTCACTGTAGTTTATTTTCTTGAACCTTATGCCAGACACAAAAAAAAAAAAAAATTATCCACAATTAACACACTGTACCTACTGAAACTTCTTCTGTGAGAGAATAAATAAGTAAGGAGACACACTGGAACAAGTAGATTGTACACAATTTTTATACTGTTAAAAGTATATGTAACTGTAACAGCTGGGGGGAAGTGCTGCAGCATTATTATTTTTTCACAGTATTTGTGCTGCTGTTATTAATGCGGACAAAGTAATTTACAACTATGCCCAGCAACAGAATATGGCTAGAAATGCTGCATTTTATATAATTAACATACTGTACCACCCCAGAGGTGTAACAATCCTTTAAAGGGGACCCGTCACCCAAAAAAATTATTCAGCATCATATTTTATCACATTAGTCAAGCAAAATGAACTTTAATTACACAATATAAATTATTTGAATCTTGTTTCCTTCAGTCTGGCAATTCATAATTATAACAAGCAGGCAGGAGCCATTGCATCATTTCAGAATCTTGTTTGTGCACCAGAATGGGGGACCTGATGTCCACCCCCATGCCCTGGTTACACAATTAAATGGTGAAGAGAACGGGGGAATGTGGGGAGAGCAGTGACATCTAGGAAGTGCTGAATGGAAAGTGAAAGTAATTGTCTGCCCCGCCTCTATGCCTAAGGCATTGAGGAGGGACAGACAATATTTGACAGCTGAGATTTTTAAATGAGCTTACAACAACTACGAATGCTTTAATAAAAAATAGATTTTGGTTTTTATTTTTAATTAGAAAAGGACTTTTATTATACAGCTTTTCGTGTCTGGGTGACAGGTCCACTTTAAAGGGGTTGTTCACCTTCCTATCACTTTGTTCAGTTCAGTTGTTTTCAGATTATTCACCAGAAATAAAGACATTTTTCAGTTGCTTTCCATTTTTTATTTTTTACTTTTGTGGTTGGATGGAAATTGCCACAAAGGTGCAAAGTTCGAGGGATCAAAGTTAATGGGTAGTTCTCTTTTATATTATTTCCTCTTCCTTTCCTCCTGCAACTTTTGCTTTCTCATTCTTTCAGCCATTGTTCTGGCATTTCTGTAACATGTTTTTGTCTTCCTGCCCCAACTCTTCACCACCTTCTACTGTTCACGCTATCTTGGTTAATTTTGGTTCTGCTCTTTGATCCCTTCCCTTATTTTGGATTTGTACTGTTTAAAATTCAATTTCGCTGGACAATCCCAATTTTTAACAACTCAGGCCGTAGGCCAAGTTTCTTACTGAAATGTCCAGAGTTTCTGTTCGATCTCATGAACCCAGGGCCGGAACTAGGCGTAGGTAGAGTAGGAGCCCACCTAGGGTGCAATCATGAGCAGGGGGCACACTTACAGTATAAGGGGATTTTTTTTTCTTTTTTTTAAACCCTGATTTTCTTGGCCTTTAATAGTTTTTAATTTTAAAAAGCACCTGTTCCAACCCCCTCTTGCCCATGATTAGTACTGCGGGCAGAAGCACTCCGCACATCCCTCTTGGCAGCTGCTGGCACAGGTAAACAGATGATTTTTGGCTCCTGCTGGCACAGGTACAAATTTGTGGGCAATATTGTGGATTTTTTGGCTGATGCTGGCACAGGTACAGATTGGGGGCAATATGAGGGATTGGCTGCTGCTGGCTCAGGTAAATGGGTAAAGGTACATAGATGTTTGGGGCAATATGATGGATTTTTGGCCACTGCTGGCACAGGTACAAATTAAGGGCAATATGTATTTTTACGGGTACCGCAGATTGGGGGTAAACATATGATGGATGTTTTGGCTTATACTGGCAATCTGAGGGATTGACTGCCGTTGGCACAGGTACAAATGGAGGCAATATGATAGGTGCTGGCAAAGGTATATGAGGCAACATGATGGCTGCTACACTGGGAAAAAACCCGTTGGGATTGCTTATGCAGGCCTGCTATCCGTGGTACTGATGCAGGCGGCCTCAGGGGGGCCCTTGAGTTTGTAGCCCTAGGTTATGTGTTGTTCCCTATGATTAGGTAACTGACAGCAGCCCAGAGAGATGTGTTATAAAGCAACATCTAAAATAGTGTTTTTCCCCACAATGCAGTATTTTTAAAATAGAATTCCAGTGTCGTTGTGGTTGCAAGGTAGTGATTGACTTTGTGCAGTTGAACTCTAACTACCGCAATTGCATCTGATTCAGCGTATGTATTCACAATCGTGTGGAAGTCCATCTGGTGTCATTTCTGGTGCTCAGCAGGCTAGTGATATCTGAGCAGGATTCTTTAGGGGCAAGTGTGCTGCAACTATTGATGATGAGTATGAAGGTAACCCTGGAGCTGCCAACTCGTCAGCAGATGGCAGTAGATACAGGGTTCCCCTCAGGTCTGGACTGGGAGTCAAAATAGGCCCTGGCATTTCAACTGCACAGAGGCCCAAACAGCCCCCCCACCAGCCCAATAAATAGTGACTGTCTATGGCATTTTATAGCAGCCCCCCTGGCATTTGCCAGAACCCACAGATGGCCAATCTGGGCCTGGTTCCCCTGCATGAATAGGTACAGCAGCACTTGATTTGGAACAGAAAGTAGGACTGTGTGGTGCCAAGTATAACTGTAAGGAAGTCCAAGGAGTGCATTTTGTTACAAGTACCTATAATGAAAATGGTTTTGTATGCAACTGACTGCAGGGAAATTGCAGGGACGACAACTGCACACAACTGATGTAAAGCCCTATACACACCTACTTATGGACACTAAGGGGTCCGTTTACTAAAGTGCGGTAAATCTGACTTTAGGTTTCTGCGTGTTATCACTGAGAATATTTTTCCGCCAGAATATTCGCAGCGACTAAGTTTACTTAGTTTACTAAGTTTTCTAAGATACACTCAGAAGTCATTGCGATCACTTGCGGTAACTACGTTAATGAACCAGCGTACGTTATCGGTAATTTTAGCAAGTTGCAAATTTTCTGGCGACAAATTAAGTTTTTGGGAATATTTATGCTACAAAAATTTTTATGGCGGTTATTATGGCAATTTTTACTGTGACATTTATGGCTAGAAATACTTCTTCAAAACTCATAAACTTTATTGACTGATGATTATACCATCCAACAACATTACCAGAGTATCACCAATCAAACATGTCTGCATCATATAAACCCTTCTGCCAATAGAATCATATGAACAAGAAATCATACCAGTCAATCTCTTTGCTTCATAGAAATGCACAGTTTAATGTAGCCAATCACAATGAAACCAAAAAAGTGTAGAGGCTGACAAATCCTTGGGCTGTGATGCCCGCTGCCAATAATACAACTCTGAGCTGAAACTGCTGCTGCTGCTGCAGCAAATAGAAGCAGAAGCCAGAACATCCTGCCAGCAATAGCTACAGATCTCTCTCCTGTCAGCAAAGAATGATGGGTAAAAAAAAAAGTATTATGGTATATTTCCTGCCCCTTGATAATTTTCTGGTGAAAAAATACTTTTAAGCCACTTGATAAAAGGCGGTCAAATTTTGCGAATATTCTTGCGTAAATTTAGTCTTTTGCACATATCGCTGTTTAGTAAACCAGGCGTTAATGTGTACGTAGCATTATTTTCAGCGAATGCGATAACTGGTGAAAACATATTTTTGCGCAAGAAAATTCGCAAATTTATATTTACCGCAGGTTAGTAAACTGGCGAAAACATTTTTGCCGACAAATTTGTCTATATTTTGTGCTTTAGTAAACGGACCCCTTAATTTGACTTGCCAGATAAAGGGTTGGAACTGCATGCTTGTCACTGAAAAAGTCCAGTTGGCATAATTTAATTTAAAGGTGAAAAGAAGGTATTCTGAAGAAATTAACCTTCATCATACATAATCTTTACAGGGGAGAAAATGTTGATGTTCTCTGAAGATGCCTGTATCGATTTGAATTTTCTCATATACAGCTAAAGTAAATGTAATGTACTTTAAGCTCAGAGATCAGTCCCACAGCTGAACTGAAAGAGCTCTGCAGAAATCAATGTGCGGAAATAGGTCCCTGTTCAATTTTGGAAGACGTCAGACAGCTGATCAGGCACTACTGCTCAAGTAAATTGAAACTCCTGGGTAATTCAGTGGGATCATATTGTACCTGCCATCATATTCAGCAGAACAATTCATAGGCATCCACAATAAAAGTATAAGCATTAACAAAAAATACAGCTCCTCCTAATTAGACTAATTTATTGATATTAATGTATTAGCCAGGGACTGGCTGTGTCTCTTGTTTCTATAATTTCTAGAGATGTCTAAAATGCAGCACTCCATCTGTCCAAAATTCAGCACTCTTTTCCTAGCATGAAAGGAGTTATAGCTTAGATTCAGTTGAAGCCTTGGATGTAGCACATTCCATCATTACTATTTGTGTAGTAGACTTCAATTGTGCCTAAGCAATCAAAGTAGTGTATAATGCTTTATAAGGTTTTTTTTTTTAAAAATGCAGTGATTTGATTTCCCCATTATTGATTGGTTTTCCCAATAAAGTAGAATATCTGCATTACCATCACCCTGATAAATGAAAAAAAAAAAGTTTACAATGTATGACTAATGAGATTAATTAAAACTAATTATAACATTGAAGAGAGTAAAAGGTGAGGGCAAGGGTGCAGTTTGTTGATTTAAAAATGCTTTCATGCTATTGCCATACATATCATACATTCATCTGAGGCCGCCAACCAGGTAGGAGAGGTGGGACTGTTGTCCCAGGGCCTGTAAAATCTTGATCTTAAGGGGGGCCCAGGAGCGTAGCAAAAGGTACACAAATTGTGGAAGGCAGGAAGAAGGCAGTTCGGGGAGATTGTTGCCCCGCAGAAGAGGCGATTAGTCGCCGGGCGACTAAATCTCCCCGAATCTTCCCGTCTGGCCCTACCCTAAGAGCAAAAAAATACAGAAAGTGCAATTGATTTGACTTATTAGGGTAAAGGCACATGCTAAGATTCGGGGAGATAAATTTGCCCAGCACAAATCTCCTCTTCTTCAGGCGACTAATCTCCTTGAAAAGCCTTCCCACCGGCTAAAATCTAAATAGCCAGCGGGATGGCACTCGATCGCTTTGTTTTCCGAAGTTTCTCAAAGTTGCCTCACAAGGAAACTTCAGGCGACTTTGCCATCCCGCCAGCTAGAATCTAGGCTTTTTGGGGAGATTAGTCGTCTGAAGAAGAGGCGATTAGTCGCCTGGTGACTAAATATCCCAGGATCTTCCCGTATGTCTCTGCCCTTACTATAGATATACCATGATCTGGATGAATTGGAACCTTTACAAACTTATTTAGAGTAATATCATTTTATATTGGGGTTGCGTATTTCATCAGGCTGATTTCAGCCCACTTCTGTCATTAACATATAATGAAAGTTCTGCTCCACAAATCTAATTCTTTTCTATCTTTTCTATGTGAAAAAAGATCCCCTGCTATCTGCCTAACATGTCCCATCTTAAGTGCCCTTTTTCAGAGAAAATAACCCCAACCTTGATAGATCTTCTTTTAATTGTTCCATTTCTTTATCAGTTAGGTGCATGCCTCTGCACCCTTTTCTGTTCCACTTTTATTCGTTTATTTTCTTCCTGAAGAAGAATTAATTGACATTTGAGATCATAAGAGATCATAAGTAGATACATTTGATATAGACAGCTATAAGAGACATTTTTAGAAATTTCAGTGATGAAACCAATAAATGGGAAGAGGGCTAAAGGAAAGGCAAATTAGATATCCGTCTGGCCTGGTTACTGGCTTTGACCTCAGACCTCTCTGTGTCTTTGTATGCCCCCAAAAATGGCCAACTTGAATAGTGAAGATCCTAAATCCCCTGAGAGGAAATATGACCTTCAAATTAAATAGGTTTAAACACGTCAGCATACAGCTTTGGATTATAAATAGAATGGCTACATTGTACTATACTAAAATAATTTTACAAATGTATTGTAAACTAATACATTGCTTATTCAGCATTGTACTTGTTCCATTTTATTTTTTCCAGCTAATTTGCATGTTTGGCCAAAATTCACACAGCAGGCGGGTTGACACTAGGTTTTTTTTTTAGCAGAGGGGTTTCTTAGCACAAGCTAACATTATACAGTTTCTTCTATGTACACGCTACTATTATTATTATAGCAAGGGCCCTAATGGTTCCCCAGAGACAGAGATTTAATTATTTTGTAGTAGTTTCTTCTTTCTTGGTTTAAATGTTATGTACTCAGAGGGCGAATCCCACTGAATAAGGGAGTTTGTGACATTTGGAAATTTCCATAAATATGTCCTGGTATTTCCTAAAGGGACTATCAATGTTATACCCTTATAGCGCTGGCAAGTGTCCTGATATTTGGCAACTACTTAACTGTAAGAGACACATACAAGGGGCAAAGATAATTGCTGGGATAACTAGACAGCCCTTTTAGGGATGCCCACACTTAATCAGCAGATATACCCCAATGCCATAAGCTCTAGTGATTTCACATGGGGCAGGAGCAAAAGTGAACACCTTAGGTTCATCAGACCTCATTGTAATTAGTGGTGCATCGTTCTCTAAAATGTCACACTAAACTGACAAACCTATGATCGGGAATTGTTCATTGTTGTTTTATATTCCTGTAAATGTAGTAAGAAGAATAAAATAGCTGAAGAGGATAATAATAATGAATTATAGTCATAATTGCAGCTCGATTCTTTTTGTAATCAGCACATTAGCCTTTCTACAAAGTAGGATTTTTTTTTAAAAAAATCCACTATATTGTTTACGTTTATATAATCACACAATAGCCATTCTTTCAAAGTGTGTTTTAAAAGTGTCAGAACAATACTTTGCTCCATTCTTGTAATATAACACTCTTGCTTTAAGGAGCAGAAGAATGTTGTTCCACAGGTCAACAATACATAGAGAGTCCAGCGATTTAGGGGTTAGCTCCCTGTTAGACAATGTTGCCCCCTGTTTCCACAACAACGTGTGTACAAGTGAAGAGACAATTCTGTTTAGTTACGCCCCGCACACTCTGCAGGAGAGACAATTGCTTTTTTCTCTCATTTGACCAAACTCCATTGCCGTTTGTGGTCACAAAAATGTCTGAGATATCTTTATTTCTACCCAGAATTTACAAATCCTGCTCAAAGGATGTGGACTCGGCATCTCTTCTAATAGAGGGACAGCGACGGCTATTTAACAGGAGTAATCTCAGCAGCAGAGAATCCTGGGACTGTGGGACAATGCCGCCTGCTCCTGGGGACAAGAATAACAGAGCGGTGACAGCCAGGCCCTACATAAGTTATTCAAAAACCTGGGCACCAGGTGAGCAGCAACCACCCCCTTTTTTGATTGTATTTACTTGGCAAGAAAATCCAGTGGAGGGGTTGGTACACTGAATCAAAGTAGACAGGCACTTCTTCCCAGAAAAATAAGTCATTTATGACATTATGACTGTTGGAGTGAATTATATTGATTTTATAATGAATTGGGAATGCAAAGATTAAAGATGATAGAAGTTTTATAATAATTAACTGGCCCAAGAAAGGATCAAACTTTTAAGTACCATTAAATGGCTAGTTCTACCATAAAAGCAAGATCTACTGTATGATGAACTTTATTATGGGATCCACATTTCTATACAGAAAATAGTACCAATATAGTTCCATAATGGAAATATATAAATCCATTCAGCAATCTGGGATTTAGAAAAATACAAAACAACATTATTATATGCATATATGTATGTATGTAGATATATAATATACAAACCCCACAGTCTATGGCCTAATAGATAGATAGATAGATAGATAGATAGATAGATAGATAGATAGATAGATAGATAGATAGAAAGGTGAAGTTTTGGGTTATCGGGGAAGACCTACTTATATTGTCTGAAGGCCACAAGCTACAGATCTACCTGTAGCAGCTAAAGTTTCTAAGGGAATTTTAGTTCAGTTTAATGAAAGTTTGAAAGCTGCAGGTTGGATCATTAATAACTGGGCCCACAAAGTGGCATTTTCTTCTTCATGTTATACAAGTATTCCCCAGGCGATTCTAGCGTAGTGTAGGGACCACAGTGAAAAAGGGGCCTAGTTTCACTCTCTCTTCCTTGGTGCCCATTCACTGTGGGGACCCCAACATCTGGAAGTTTTCAGCCTGTGGGTCAGACTCTACTCTCTTTTGATATTCCACCTCAGTTGAGTTCATCTTATGATTTTCTCATAAGATGGAATCTGGCCCTATGTTTCTAATGCATTGTTTTCGATTCTGCTATTGAATTGTGACAAAATCAACTGCATAAGGACTTTAAAGGATAACATGGCATAAATGTTCATGAAACTACTTTGATGTACGTATGTATCTAAAAACCACTAACATCAGAATGTCTATGTTCTAAGTGCAAGAGCTATATGTAATGCCTGCTCTGTTGGGAGGTGCCTCTCACTAGGCTGTGCTGAATTGCTACCTAACTCACCAGAACACCGGTTAAAATAGCTTTACATGCTCATTTGAACCATTGTACTTACCTACTGATCAGATCTTCACATTTGTTATTATATTTAAACTTAAATTTATTTCATCTTAAATTCTTTTACGCCTACAAATGAACACCTGATTCACAGTAATAATTTTTAATACTACATTGCTCTGCAGAAGGGAAGAATTCTTAACGTTTACTGGAATCTAGACTGCTAAGCTGCAGTTACACACTCAACCCAATTGATTTTAAAAGAGAGAAGTGCAAGTATCCTCCATGCATTGGCTGCTTAGAAATTGTTGAAACAGCAGTCTCATTTTGGCTAAATAATTAATGCTATCAGTTGTTAACATTAAATATTTATTATCAGCTTTTTATTTCACAAAATCAACTTTCTGGAGCCTACATACTCCATAATTGTATAGGCGACCAGTTTCTACTGGCAATAGTGTGTGTTGTACTGCTTGTTCATCCCAGAATCCCTGTTTCCCTCACAGTGCTTCCCTTCTGGCCCACTTATCAAACTAGAACACAATCAACATCAAACTCTAATTTCATTCAGGGAGAGAGCTCAGAAATATCCAGTACAGTGGGATCAGGTGTAGCAAAGTCACATAGGGCATTGGGAGAACTTTATACAAGTAGAATTGTCTATTGCACATCAATGGAACTGTAACTGATTTATCACAAAGTACCAATTCATAATTCATTTGGAACATACTGTTTTAGAATTTGAAATACAGTACCAACATTTTCAACTAAGAAGCACCTGCTAAACTAGCAGCTGCCTTAGGGCAGTAGTTGCTAACACAAAACAATATATAAGTAGTAAAAATGAAAAACTCTAACTTTATGCTTAGGACAAGAAGATCCACAGCCTAATGAAATATACCTTGTTTTGTGTTTGTAATTACTGCCTTTGCAAAGTGGAAATGTCTCAGTACTGAAATACTGTAACACTTTCTCTAGAGTAGGCTGCCAGGCAACCTGATGTCTGTTTTAACAACAAGAGTATAGTGACAAAGGAAATTCTGGTTTAAAAAGAGAAAGAGTTCTATTTTTTTTTAATTCTTGGCCATGTCACAGAGCCAGGCAAGTTTACACATGCCTATTTAATAAAGCCATTAAAAGGAAACTGTACCCTATTTATAAATAAAGTTTCCATTTGTTTAATTTATTATTTGATATGTTTAAAGCATAACAACTTAAATTATCTACATCAGTGGCATATCTAGATTACAGTTGGGGTAAGGGCCCATGTCCCCAGGTCCCTCCTTGTGAATGAACCTGCATCTCTTGATGTGGATGTGTCATGGTGGGGCAGAGGTATCACCAATATGGGCTTGAACATTTGTTGAGAGGCTTGAGCAAGTGCTGATGCCATTGATCTGCACAGAGCGCCTTACTTTTTAACTTATGGCTATTTGTTCTTTTGATTTGAGCACTGCACCTTATATAAGCAGCCACTTGTCATACAGAATGTTCAATGGCCGTATATTATAAAAAAAAAAATGGTGGTAGATAATAGTGGTATATCTGCTTTTTAGCTAGTTCCTTGTAAAATTCAACCAAAGTATGTGTCATTATATCAGACTAATTTAGTAAAATCATTATTATGTCATTGCAACTGTATTGTGATTACATTTTGCTTTTTGAAAATAACAGGGAAAATGCATTGGCAAAATGTATACCATAAAACAATGGCATGTGTGGGATATCAGCAATGGCTATATTATGTAGACAATGTGATGTTTAAGTGGCTGCTGTATCTTTATATTGCCCTTAGACTACCTTTAAACATCGCAGGTTTAGATGTGGTGTTTCATGTAGGAGTCACCTGTATGTTTTCCCTGGTATCAATTGAATGCAAGGAAATTTTCAAGAATCAATTTGAACAGGATACATGATTAGTAGTGCTTTTTACATTAATCTGTCATGAGCCTTTTAATAGCTTCTAGAATGCATTTAAGGTTTGCTGCTAATACCTGTTACTAGTTACATACACACTAGATAAATGTATCCACTTAAAATGGTTATTAAATAAATTACTAGACTTCCTTGAGTGTGTTTTTGTGTATATTCGGGCGATGTGGATTTCCAGCCATACATTGTAAAATCAGTGAATATATTACTGTATTTACTATTCTATAGTGAACACTGTGACCTATTGTACACAGTCAAGAGTGGTCAGATTGGCAGCCAATATCAGCCTGTGTTCAGCTGGCTAAATTTTAGAAGCGCTTATTAGGGGCAAGTAGTATATATGGCCTAGGGGGGGACTAATTAATGTATAGCTTGAATATACGTAAATACCGCCTACATGACATCTGCACTGCTATTTTTTTCACTTCTTATATACAGGGTCGGACTGGGGGGCCCAGGGCCCACCGGGACTATTGCCCAGGGCCCCCTCCAACCCTCCGCTGACCCCTGACCCCTACTATGATGCGCCGAGCGACAAGGATGAAGGCACCACTCGGCGCACCTGCTAAGTTGATAGGGCCCGCGCGCATGTACAGATGACACTGCGTGACGCTTAAAGAAAACCTTTTTTCCCCCGAATTTAATCGGGAGAGGGGACTGGCCCAGGTTTATTTCTGGTGTCCCGCCGGGGCCGTCCGACACCGCTTATATAAACTCATATAAAAATAAAAACATGAAACATATATTTGGAATGTTATTCCTTTCTCCTGATCCTTTGTTTGCTCTTATAGGACACAAGAATAAAGAAGCAATTAGGGCTCAGACAGCAGGTGGACATCATTCTGTGTTGGACATAAATGAGGTTAGTTTTAGTTTTTATTCATGCTGCAAAATATATCCTCCAGAATTCTGTACTGAAGAAACTAAAGTTATGTATTATACTTTTGCTGAAAAGCATTGTCATTATCAATCCTGCATCAACATGCCATGTAACCGTTTGTATGAACTTCTGCTATGCAGTGGAACCAGCTTCCAGGGCTCGGTTTGGAGAGCCCTGCATAGGATATGCTTACTGCAAAATTTGCTAACCCCTTCCCAGGGTAAGCATCACATGGACCCACACAAATCTGCTTTATCCAAAGCCGTGTTCAACACAACAATTGATCAGATTGATCAAAGCTAAATGCTGATCAGTTGCTATGGGATATGGACTGAAGAAATTCAGTGTAGTAAATGAACTCCATTGTGCCTTTAATTTATGTATTAACATATATTGATAAATCTAGAAAAAATATAGAAAAAATAAAGCACTGCAGTACAGCTCTACAGTTGTCACCACTTGCAGCTGCAAAGAATACCTGTATGTATGTAAGCACTATAAGAAAATGGGCCCTTGGCAGGTTTGTTGTTTGAGCCCCTGCTCCATCTACTGCCAATACACCAACACCATATTCATGTTTTAGTAATCCAAACATATGAAATACAATCAAACCTGCTGCTGAATTACAGTTTATAATATATAGTGATGACCTACATTACAATAGCAATAACCACAGATAATTTGATATATATAAAATGTTTTGCTTCCTCGTTCAGTTACTTGCCATTATTGAGGACAAAATTAACAACTCGCACCATTATGTACAGCAAATGTTCCGTAATAATGACCCCAAAGGCAAAGGAATCATATCCAGGTAAGGCCTGCATTACACATATATAATCTTTATAAATGATAGATCAAGCAGCCATTATTTTCCACATTTTCAAATGCCTGCCCAGAGAAAGTGAAAATAAAGCCTAAGAACTGTAATTTAATTTATGTTTTTGGACTAATTTATGGATGCAGTTTTAGGCATCTCAGCCTGAAAGACTTCTTCCTTATAGAAACAAACAAGTCCCTCAATCCATCTATTATTGTTCTGTATGTAGGGTTATCATTTTGCAAATGCCTCAGATAGAGATTTTTTTAAGTATAGATATATTATTGAGTGTTGAGACCTGGTCTGGACCGAGAATCAAAATAGGCCCTGGCATTTCAGGTACCCAGAGGCCCCAACAGGCCACACAGAGGCCCAAACAGCCCCCACCAGCCCACTAAATAGTGAGTGTCTATGGCATCTTAAAGCAGCCCCTCTGGCAGTTGCCAGAATCCAAAGATTGCCAGTCCAGGCCTGGTTTAGACTCAGGGAAGTGAATAATCCCTAAGAGTTCACCTTGGAGGGGCTTTTACGCTGTGACTGAAAACCTAGACCCCCAAAACTGTATTGTCAGGACTACAGCTACCCAAACTTCAAAGGAACAATCACTCTGCTCTGACCACAAGGGCACTGGATGTTGGGTTGACTGGAGGTGAACACAACAGCCAACTGTTTACTATGATCTCTAGGCAGAAGGGTGTTTATTATTTCCAAAATAAAGTGATGTAAGAAAAGTGCTGTCATATAAATATGGCAGTAAGAATAATTTACATCCTAACATTAACCCCTTAAATGTTTGTTATTCTCAGAGTACTAGTGCTACCATTAGGGCAGGAAAGAGACATTTATGTGACAATGAAGAAATAACAAAAGAGTTAACAGGAAATGAAAAAGAGATAAGAATCCTCACACCAAAACCAAAAAATCCCATAAACACACGTTATATCAACGTGGAGCATAGAAAATTTCTTTGAAAATACCATTTTTACTTGTAAATCTTTCTACAAGGGTGAATCCAGCTGTACATAGTATAATACCCATTCATGTGTATAAACCATATAGTAGCTGTGTCATAGATGAAAAAATGCATATATACTGTAAATAGTATATTTTAAGCTTTACTATTTAGTTAAGCATGGGGCTATATAGCCTACCTCACTCTGCAAACTAGAATCTACATGTATCCTCAAATCTGATCAATTCATTATATTCCCTTGCTGGCCTCAAATGGAACTTAATATATATTAATGCACATATATCAAATTTACAGGGAGGCACTGACACGAGTCCTCTGGAGCATGTGTGGGTTTCTAACTACACAGCAAATCAGTCATCTACTAAACAGGTAATAAACTCCCAAACTGAATAGTCTGCAGTTGTTGGAAGTCATTTATAATATATAAAGTGTTCAAATTGTTAAAAATGCAAGGTTTCATTCAGGTTTACCTGACTTATTGCTACTGTCTAAAATATAATGGAAGCACAATATAATGGTATCAGCACACTTAATAGTACAACTGTGGGATCTGTTATCCAGAATGCTCAGGATAATGGATTTTTCCATCATCATGTAAACATTAAATAAACCCAATAAGATGGATTTGCTTCCAATAAGGATTAATTAAATCTTACTTAGGATAAGGTACAAGCTACTGTTTTATTATTACAGAGAAAAAGGGAATTGGTTTTAAAAATTTGAATTATTTGGATAAAATGGAGTCCATGGGAGATTGCCTTTCCTTAATTTGGAACTTTCTTGATAATGGGTTTCTGGATAACTGATCCCATACCTGTATTATATATTTTTCTGTAATGATAAAAAGTATTTCTATCCCTGAGATTATAAAATATGAAGGAGGGAGGTTCATCTTTTTCTTTGATGTAAGACAGTGAATGTGTATGAGCAGAATCTAGGGTTGGAATAACCCAGTAGAAGCTTAAGCTGGGGAAGCAGAAGCCTCTTATGCAAAATAAACAGTGAGATATTTTAAAGGGAAATGTTAGTCCAAAAAATAAGTTATGCCTAATTAAAGAAAACACAATTCTAAGCAACTTTTCAAAATACATTATTTAGAGATTATGTGTGGTTTTAAAGTTATTTGTATATGTATTTCTATTAAAAGCAATATTTGTCTCTTTCTATTCTCTGCCCTGATGTCTCAGACTGTTGATACAATGTAAGACAAGGCAGCTGATTAACAGACCTGTCTTTGCTGGGAAACTATAAGACTTTTGCAACATTGTTTAAAAAGTAACAACCAGGAGTTAAGCAAATGCGGCTTTCAATTGCAATTGTTTTTACAAATAATTTTAAAAGCACTGACATTTTTTAATAAGTGTTGCTTAGAAACACTTTTAATTAAATTTTTTAGTTTATGAGGCGCTATGTTTTTAACTGCACTTTCCTTATGGTATGGTGGGACCTAGTCTGTATCATGGTAATAAGTAGCAACCCGAGGGGATATGGGTTAGGAGAGCCCCTGCTAGTCATAATTATACTAGCTAAATTATATATTGGAAATCTAGACCTCCTGCTCCAATGATATGGAAAAAGAGAGCTCATTTAACTATATTCTATATGCATGAGGTTTATCTACCAATTCTCAGACTCGGCACTCGCCTAGTTCCAACGTATACATGTGACATTACACATCATATTTGTTACCTGATAGGAAGGATGCTGAGGTACCTCACTGCTTTTTGCTTTAAAATTTTTTAAAATCCCACGGTGTAAAGAGATCTCTGACCCTGCTGAATTATTAATGCAAATAGGTCACATTTATTGTCAATCTGTTCACTGTGTATAATTTGATAGCCTGAATATATATGAATACCCTTTAATTGAAATTTTATTCATAAAAGAAATTTAACCACTTTCACTAAGGAAATTATAGATATATAATAACTGAAAGGTTTGTAAAACAAATGCCCCTATTATTTTAATGGAAAAGGAAAGCATTTTTTACTGTGCCATTATAAGTTTGAGTAGATTTTTTTTACCTTTTGCAGGGGGTACTGTACTAAGCTGTACTAAATAAAACACCTTTAAACATTCCCTCTTTATGTGTCAGTCAATGGTGGCTAATAAGTAGCCTTTAAAACCCAGGCTGTTCAGTCTCTCAGGAGTACTGACTGAGAGAGACATGGAGAGAGGTCTGGGATCCTGACGCCATCTCTGGATTTACCTGGCGGACGCCCTCCGGCTGCATGTTCCTAGCTCCTGTCCGCATGGTCCTAGCACAACCCCTCACTGGCGCACAAAAATGTCGGAGCATTGGGGAGCTGCTCGTCCCCAGTGCTCTCCATAGAGCGGCCGAGTGGCATGCCGCCCCTAATAATCTGCCGCCCTAGGCCTGGGCCTTTGTGGACTCACCACAAATCCAGGCCTGCCTGCCGCAAAGGAACCCTTGTGGAGGTCTGTAATTATTCTGCCTTTAAGTTAAAGTCATATTGCTGCTGAAAGCCATTTTTGTTGTTCAAACTGTTTTTGGAAGAAAACTGCCTTTAATTTTACCTGTTAGATGCTGGCTGAAATAATAGCTATTTTTCTTTAAGATACTTTTTGCTGCCCTGCCACTTACTCTGTGGGAACCTGCCATAGTATCCATCACTGAATTCACATATAATAACATGGGGGCCCAGTGCGCCAAACGTTTATCACAGTGAGTAAATCACCAGGGAATTGAGACTGGATAGGCAATCACGGAAATCACATCAGGCAAGTAAAGGGGTAGAGCTGTTTGTCAGGATTCAGGAACTTGCAATGAACAAACATTATGTGCCTTGTGTTTAAGTGCAAGGCTTGTTCTTGCCATGTTCCTGAAATAAACTGCACCTTTTCTTTACTGGCCTGATGTGAGTTCTGCATTTCCAAGTATCCCCAGGATTTAAGGTAAAACCACAGTTAAAAAGATCAAATCAGAGTCAGACTGGGCACACGGGACACCAGGAAAAAACCCAGTGGACCTCTCTGATGCAGGCTCACTCTCTGTGGCACTAAAGAGATGGTAGTTTCCCCTTGATGTAACAAGGGCAAGCCTTGAGGTCAGCGGTGGCAGAGCCACCACAAGGGACCCTTGAGGTCGTACCTAAAGTAGGTCCCAGTCCAATACTGGTGATATTTACACAGCTGCCCTACATCACATGGCTAGAATCCAGGGATGGGCAGATTATGACTGGACTGGATTGTGTGTGTAGAAGCACAAGGGCAGTGGCATCTAGTCATGGGTAAATCCTGTTCTGATTGTGCTGAACATAAGCTCCTTGCCAGCTGCCTTACAAAATAAGGAAAATTGTGTTCTGAGAATATTGTAATAAGAGCTGACGTGATGATTCATGAATATGTATATGGCACCAGGAGGAAACATTCTGATAAAAGCTTGTGCAGCCCATACATATTGCCTGCAGACATTTCATATAAATAACCAGCCTTTAAGTAACCCTCTTGGCAATAAGGCAATTAAAATCAGCAGAGAACAGAGATTTGCAGGCTTTTAGCGTGAATGATATAAAATGACATTTATAAGCAATGGTGCTTATAAATGAGAATTTTTCTGCAGGGAGCTGAGCATATAAATGAAGGCCAGCAAACGTATCTTTTTTCAAAAGATAAAAAGTTTCCTACAGAGTCTTCTTTGTTTCTGTTTTAAATCTAATTCTTCATGTAACTGCAACTGGATACCCAAAGGGCCATCTGGCTGCACCTTAGGAGCCTTTTACTTTTACACTGGGAATAGGACATGGCTCCACAAACTACTGAATTTTTCGACAGGGATGGGTTGCAGCAAAATACCATTTGCCATTGGCAAATATTTTCACAAAATGACCATAGACTCTAATGGGGGAATGTAATAAAAGTCGGTAACGGAAAAATATTCGCAATGCCAAAAATTATGCCTCTGTATGAAAAAATTTGCCTTTGTGCGACTATAATAAGCTTATGCGAACCCGGAAACTGTTTAGCGACCACTTCCGACAGTGGAAGAAGGTTCGCGAATTTTATAGTTAGCACCACTGCGCAGTGAATGTAATAAAACTTCTTACTGAAAAAGTTACGTTTGCTCCAAAAGATTACGACACCTTCAAGCACTTCTTAAAAGTGGGCAATGCGCAATTAAAATTCGCAATACTCAATTAAAATTCGCAATGTAATAATAGTTTATTACATTGCGAAATTAGACTTTTTGTTCTTATTTGTGCTAATTGTTTTGCTCTTTGCGACTTTTATTACAGTAAAACGCCAATAGGGGCAGATTTACTAAAGGGCAAAGGGGCTAATGCTAGCGACATTTCGACAGAAATCCGATCCGCAGGGACATTGCCAATTTACTTACAGGTGTAGGTGACAATTCGCTAGCGAACTGGACTGTCACTAGCGTTCGTTCACACTTTATCTTCAGGCGACTTTTCTCTGTGGCGAACGGTCATTACTCCACAAATTCTTTATTCAAATGCTTTATTCTTAAATTTATTCAGGTTCATTGGACATTTGTAATAACAAGTGGGCACTTCAAGCATTTTCACCAACATCTCTAATAAAGACGTCACATTTTAGTGAATTAGCGTAGTGGTGACGAATTTTTACCTGGCAAAGTGGTGCAAAATGCGCAAAGCATTCGATGGTGACAATTCGTCCTTTAGTGAATCTGTCCCGACAGACTTCAATATAATTTGCAAAAATTTTTTTTGAGTCAAACTGATTATTGTGTGCCAGCAATGTAATTTTTTAATGTTACCCGCTTGCCAGCTTCAGTAATAAACAATCGATAACAAATGAATGACTTTGGCTAACATCTGCCTCCAAGCCTTCACTTGCATTATGCTGGAAGGAAAAAGATGATGGCTGGGTTCCTGCTCATTCTTCTAGATCATCATAAAAACAGAATATTATATACCAATTTATAAAAAAATTCTTGTACTGCTGTTTTCCTATAAACTGTCTGCAAAACAAGGGAGCATGGATTTATTCGCACAGTCTAAATACATTTGTATTTTTTGTGTGTGGTTGATGCCGTATTACAACATTCTAAGAAATGCTTTCATAGGTTGGCCAGGGAATGCTGTTTAAATGAAAAGTCATTATTTTATTTATCACTGCTCACAGTCCACAGAGGAGTGGTGATCACTGGGCCCCACTCAAAATATTTTAGGGCCCACCCAAACTCCATGCAGAAAACCAGTTACTGAAATACAAATTAAAGATGTACAGCTCCCTAGCTGACCCTTATATACCTGGGCCCTATAGCAGATGCACATTCTGCTTGTTCTATTGGTAAATCCCTGCTATGGTGTACAGTGACTCTGAGATAAAAGGGCAAATACTATTGATTTCTACAGAGAAATTATTTTAAGAAGTCAGAGAGATTTTTTTTCAACACTCCCATGTGTGACCTACTTTGACGATCTTCATTACACCACTCTCCTGATATTACTATTTTTAAGTAGCCTTCATGAAATGGCCAAGAGATAAACATAAATGTCCCATAATTCTTATGAACGTAATGTGAGCACCTGTTTTTACTCATTGGATCTGCTTGCTAAAATAACACTGAACTATCAACTTTAGGAATTCCCTAGTATATAATGCCAGAGGAGTTTTAGGATGCAGTTTGAATGTTAATGTTAAACTTTCTCTAGCAGTGACTGGCACTCCATAAACATCTCTTCGAATGCCACCGTGATTCTTTTATAACAGCCACATATTGAATCCACATCCTGCACAGCTAATTAGCAATAAATTAATTTGCATTATGAAGGCTGCAATGATTTCTATGAAACCATGCAGCATGCATGTAAAGGAATCACTAACAATTAGCCATGCAGAAAGTGAATTCTGTAAATGTCTGGTATTAAATGGGTAAGACAGAAACCACAGCCATATCCAACCCATAACAGCTCTGCTTCAAAACTGTCCTCGAAGATTCTGGTACCACAAAAGGTGACTGAAAACAAAGGGGCCTCATATAATATTGGACCACAAAGAGGGTTTGACCCCAAACAGAATGAAAATGCCTTTGCTGGGAGAACGTGGGTGTAACAATAGATACCGTAAATGGTAAATTTATATATATCTATGTAATATTATATATATTTTAAAAATTAAATTTGCTCCCCCTCCTCAAAAAAATGCAGATCTGCCCAGCATCTGTGCATAGAGCAGTTTGCCTTTTAAACTTATAACATATTCTCCCATCATCTGCTGTTTGTTTTGCCATGGAGATGGGATCTGTTTGTGCTTCTTCATAATATACAAAATTAGGAACATAATTACAGTTCATAAATATCTTTGGTTTTGCTTCATTTAAATACTGCGGATATAATTATTCAATAGAACATCTAGGCTATGCGGAATTTCTCTATAGTAGTCCAGATCATACAGGGATATAGTAAGAACAGGATTCTGTGTTGGTGCTTAACACCCTGATACCTAATGCTATGATACTCCTTAAAATGGGTTAGGTCAGCCTGTGGTCCTCATGTTTTTGAACTAAAACTCAATTTTTTTGTCTTGTTGCAAGTATTACAATCAAAGCAAACATTTAATTGGTTGTCATCAATTACTGCACAGGTCCCAATTTGGCCATTGTTGATATGCCCCAGTTGTGTTTATTCTTTTATGTATATTGCACATGGCATAAACTCCCTTATTTTGCACTCTAATTGGAGTGTATATGCCAATCATAAACAAACAGTGTAAATATTCTGTCTTTTCTGCCTATAGTGCTTTATACTTATTGTTAACACCCTTATTGGTTTTTAATTTGTTTCAGATTAAATTTAACTGGACACAGCAGCATATCATTTAATGATTTAAAAAACTGTTTTCAAAACAGTAAGGTAAGAAAACTCTTTTTGTACAGTTATTCAGTATATTTAAAAATACCTCTTTTTTTGCTTCATTTGCCTTTTTTTACCATTTAAACTCTCTTTCTCTTAGAGCCCCCTTTACCTCTTGTATTGATATAATAAATAATTTATTGCAATAAAAAAAAACGGCCAACGCTCTGAGATCCTTAATCTAGAAACCTGTTATCCATTAAACTCCACTTTCCAGGAAGGTCACCTCCCACAGAGTCCAAATTTTGTTTTCAAATCATTTCTTCTTTTCTTGGTAATAATAAAACAGTACCTTGCACTTGATGATAACTAAGATGCATAAATCGATATTTGTGGCAAACATTTCTGTGATATTTATACAAATGGCCTGTAGGTGTCACTGTGCAAAAGAGTTATACTGTGTATGTAGTACTTTCTATACTGCTTAAAAGTATTAGAGTTGAAGTTACTGTTGAAGTGTAATGGCTGCATGAACCTGCTAATAAAGCACTGTTATACACTACTCATCCTCGGCTACCAAAACATAACAGTCAGGAAGGCTACAAACAACTACAAATTGACCCTTGGACGTCCCCCATTGACTAAAACAGGAATTCTGCAGGTTTTGGGGGATGAATAGTCAAATTCAAGTTCTTAAAGGACCAGAGTATGATAAATCTCGAAAATCAAATTAGAATTTTTTGAAAAATTCAAATCAAATAACTCCCTATTCGAATTTGACAGTTTTTACCATAAAAAATTCAAACATTTTCAATTCGACCCTTGATAAATCTGCCCCTGATTGTCTAGTTTCCTGTTCTTGACCCTTGCCTGTCCCTGACCTCTGCTGGTTCGCTGCCTGTTAGTGACTATGCTTCCGGATCCTGACTGCGTTCCACAACTACGCTTTCTCTTTCCCCATCCTTCCTGACACATGTTCCGGTTCCCTTGTCTTGGTTCTCTCACTATAAGACCTGGCGGCATCTGAGTAGTGAAGGGCTCCTCCCGACGTGAAAGGCTGTTATAGGCAGAAGCATGAGCTGTGACCAGAACCGTTGCATTTGTCTTTTGACAATTATTATATGGTGTACCAAACAAACACATTATCAATTAGGAGTTTGAGACTGTCATACCCAGTTGCCCAGCAATTGGCCAATTTTGGAAATCCAGTTGGTCGAGGACCAAATTTAGGCAAGGGTGGCCAAATTGAATCCAGATGAGCATTTTTGGCAACCTCGCCAAATGAGCAGATCTGTCTGTTTATGGCCAGTTTAGGTTTAGTGTATATAAATCAAGTCAGTATAGAAATATTTAGATTATGTTTGTAGCCTCTTCTGTTATTGTGAATTTCTGTAGAACAGTAAAGGCATTTTCATGCCTATGCCATTTTTACCTGTTGCTGATTGTACATGGATACATGTATCCAGATGCAGTAGATGGCCTTGTTTTTCTTACCCTATATTATAACCCCTCTATAAGCACCTTTATACAATAAAGACTCATTCCCCTGCTTGTTTTGATGAAAAAAATAATCAATAGACTGTTCTACTATATTTGTATTCTCTTCTATTAAATAAATGCTGTGAAATGAACTGCATCTGCTTGACAGGATATGATATTGACTTTTATTCTGTATCGTTGTGTCCCGAAGGTGCATAAGAGTGGGTGGATAAAGCCAAACACGGCTAAACATTTTCAAAGTAATAATGGAAAACTGGAGATCACACTAGCCAGTGAGGCCACAACGATCAATCAGAGGCTCTGGGATTTATTAGCTGAAGGACTAAAGAAATGGTAATGCTGGTACACTTGGTACATCTAGAAGTTTACACATATTTTCCTTATTAATATCACTGCAGATGCTGGATCCCTAATCCAGAAACCTGGTATTCACAATGGCAATGACCCATGTGGATACCATCACTTTTGTATGTGCTACTCTTTGTGGCAATTGACGCAGATCTTCACATTGATATTGATGGAATGTGCTGCTTGACGCTCACAGATTATTGATACATTGACCTTTGATTGCTGCTAGGCAAATTACCTTAACAAGTAGAAATAAAGTAGAAGTATTGGGAAATTGATACGTTCAGGTACTTTTCTCTGATATATAATTTAGCCAGTCTTGCAGAACTATAAAGTTTATAATGATCAACCTACATTTTCGTCTTTTAGTGACTCTTTTCACAAATATTTGCCACCATCTTGCCTTCATTCATCTGGATTAGTTACATTTCAGCAATTTAAGGATGCTCTAAAGGCTGTGAGTTTGCCATACTCCGATGACAAGGTTGAGGACATGTGGACAAGGTAATGCCTTGTTTCTTAAACCTGGAAATTTCTCTTTAGCCTTTAATATTAATAAAGCCAAACAGCTACCAACATGTTAGTTGTTTAATTCTATTGGGTGATTTAGCTTAGCAAACTTTTCACAGGGAGGAGAGATGTTAAGAAACGATGGAGTGCGGCTGACCCAGTTCCTTAGGAAGTACTGTACCTTTACTTAATATCAAATAATGAACAGTATATATACGAGAAATACAACACATATCTACACCAAACTGCCCAATTTTTATAATGTTGTCTCCCACCTTGGCTACTATTGAACCTGTGCAGTGATCTATGGGAGACTCCACTCGAAACTCTTCATTATTACTCCTAGGATGGAACAATATATTGGTACAAAACTCACTAATCAAGGTTAATAGCTCCTCTTGGCTTTACTATCCCCTGTCCCGTAATATCATCATAGATTTAAGTGGGGAAACTCACCATGATCAAGCAGACTGCTATGGTGCTCCATCTGATGTATAAGCATGTGGAAAACGGTCCTCCAGCAAAAAGTGTGATAGATGTAATACATTTTATAGAGACCCCTTAATTAAGTGATGGTTTTCTACAACAGAGTTTCTAAAGGATAATCACAGAGAACATTGTACAAAAGCATATAACGTTACTGATTGACCTTTTATGAAGCAAACTCATACCTTTCTCATGGCATATGTGACACTGTATAGTTGTTTCCTCTTTTGGGATTAGTTACCTAGTCAGGGCTGAGATATACTAAGAAAATAAATTTCAACATCGTCTGGAAATTTTTTATTGGGATACATTAGGGGTCATTTTTTATCGTTATTAGCCTAATACATTTTTAAAATACCCATCTCATGGAAAATTTAGTTTGCATGTATTATAAACTTCATTTGTTCAATTTGAATCTATGAAAGATATGTGGGTGATTGTTCTGTAAGACCCATACTGCCGTGGGACAAAAGAAGATGGGCATGGAAGCTTATCCTTCTGTATATGTTGGTACTGCTACTAAAGAACACAGTAAACAGATAAAAAGGAAAAATGGACTGCCTTTTGGGTAATGATTCATCATAGCGAAAACTAGAATAAGACATTGCTAACACTGCATATATTCTCATTTGGGTATTTTATTTATAGGTTTTGGAACACAACAAGCGCAGTTGTGCCAACTGCTGTTCTCTTTCGTAAGCTAGGATTAACTTTTCCAGGTACAGTATGCATATGCCCTGCTTTATTTATGAATTTATTTTACCATGCATAAAACAAAAAGTTCTCAAAGAAAGTAATGTTACAGTCCTTCCACTCCAGTAGAAGTTTCCCAAGCAAGATCCTTAAGTTGCAGGATTTTGCTGGTTGTTAACTAGGCTTTGCCTACTGTCACCAAGCTACATTAGATACAAAACTAATTTTTGTGGTTTATATAGCAAAAATCTGTATTTACATTATCATGAAGACTTAAATAGTCCCCTTAAGCATGCAGTGCCTATCTAACAATATTTTGTTTTGCAGTCCTATCTAATAACACCATTCTGCATGAGACTATAAGAAGAAGAACTGAGGAAATCATTTCCAGAGTAAAAGAAAAGGTGAATTCTGTCAATTAACTCATATTGCATTACCGAGGGTAGAGCTAAATTGTATCAAAAGAAAACAAATGTAAGATGCCCAAGGCACAGTATCTCTCACATCACACGTATAAAATAAATTGGCACTTTATAGCACAACATTTAAACAAATCGAACTTAGGTCCAACCAGATCATTTATGTGGCAGCTTGAAATATAAAGCCTGCATTATAAAAAGCAACAGTAAAAGTACCATTATTTTACTACATGGCAGCTATATTTATGCACTCTAGCAAAAGGGATAGTCAGGATAAATGTTGCCAAGAGCCTACTTAACATCTATAGCAATTATTGTGTTAAATGTTATATTTTATGGACTTTGAGTTTCTAAAACAATGAACCAGTAGTCTATTCTTTTATTTCAGGATCCCCCATTTGTCAGAACCACTACAATATTTCTATTTCCCTTTCTAGAAGGTCTGTCTGCTGTGACAATTTGAGGGATGAGTGGGATAAGGATATTACAGCTACAAAATTAGCACCAAATCTAGTAGCCAATAACAACCAAATAACAGGTAGAATTTACTGGTCACTGGTTGAAAATCAAATATCTAATTGATTGCTATAGGTTACTAGACTTGAAGCTGACTCTGTACCTTTCATTACCCCTAATTTGAATTACTTTACAGGTAGTTCACAGACCAGAGACATTGAGACAGGGTCTTGATCCAAAACCCAGCCTTCTGGGCCCTTTAGAAGAATGCCATTTTTGAAGACTTAGCAGAGTCAGAACTAAGGGGTATATTTATCAAAGAGTGAAGTTAGAGATCACCAAAGTCTACTAGAATGGAATTCCGCTACTCTCCATTAATTTCTATAGTAGTTTTAAAGGCATATTTATCAAAGGGTGAACTTTCATTGTCACCCATTGATAATAAAAATGCTACACCAATGGGGCACTGTATAGATAGGTATTCTGGGATGATAGATAAAAAGATAGCGAAGATAGGATTTTACAGAGAGTTAACATAGATAAACAGATAAACAGAAGTGGTTTAAGAAAATTCATTTAAATGATAATTCATGTAAATGCTTGTTACATTCTGGATTATTTTGCTGCAGTTAAATGAACCATGTGTGTCAATGATGCAAGAATTCAGTAAACTGGACTCCTCACAAACTGGTTTGGTAAGTGTTTATCTGAGGCTTTCTGTGGGTTAGTTCTGAATACAGGTATAGAATGTATTCTTTGTAATGCTTTGGACCTGTGGTTTGTCAGATTAGGGATCATTCTATAATTTGAAACTCAGTACTTTAAAGGAGAAGGAAAGCTACAGAGGCATTTTATTGCCAATAGATTAGCTGCAATAGTGCAAGCTGGAATGCTATATTTATTCTGTAGAATATTTTACCATATCTGAGTAAAAAGCTCTAGAAACTTACTGTTTGTTTAGGATAGGAGCTGCAGTATTAATGTGGTGTGACATCACTTCCTGCCTGAGTCTCTCCCTGCTCTGGGCTCAGATTACAGTAGAGAAAGGAGGGGGGGGGAGGAAGAGGAGCAAACTGAGCATGCTCTTGCCCAGGGCAATGAGGTTTAAGCTGAAGGCAGGAAGTCTGATAAAGAAGCCCATGAGTACACAATAGAAGGAAAGAAATGTAGTGTTTCTTTTGACAGGGGACTCAGAGCAGCATTACTTTGGGGGTTTACTGGTATATTTAGATGGACCTTTCTGATAAGGCTTACTTAGTTTCAACCTTTCCTTCTCCTTTAAGGGGCTGATTTAGTAAAACTCTAATTTATTTAACTTTTTTCTGAAAACAAAGTCGACCTAACTCCTCGAATTGAACTCATTTATCAATAATTTTTCTCAAAACAAATCGGGAGCAACAAAACGTCACGACAAAATCAACTGCCAATTCGTTTTGTCCGATTGAAGCTCTCAAAACACAATTTTTATTTTATTTGGCTGCGAAACCCCCAACTTTATCGGATTATCCAGCAGACATTACGATGTCAAGAAATAACTTCAGGGATTTCTGCCATTGACTTCTACATGACCTCGACAGGTTTGAGATGGCATTTCTTTGGATTTTTAACAGTTTTGGGGTATCCTAAAAGGTAAGACCTTGACCAGATAAAAAAAACGAGGTTTAATAAATGGGCCCCGAAATAAACCCAATTATTAAGCCATCAAGTACAAAGTACTGTCTTTTTTTTGCAGAGCCATCATTTCTAAAAAATAGAATTATTTGCTTAAAAGATAGGTAAACCTTAAAAGGACAGAAAAATAAAATTGCTCAGGGTGCTTTTATAAGCACTTTTGCAAACCACCCTTAGGATACAAAGTTTAGCAAGGAACACCTTAAAAAAAAAGCCCCTACTCCCATTCCCAGAGTTCCTCACTGTCCAATCATCCAAAATGTTGATTGATATCCAGGTTCTAGGTGGGTATATTTACCAGGTAATCCAGCCCTTTATACCAAAAATAAATGCAATCGTGTCCTCTAAGCTCATCAGTCACTCATATCTACCTATATTATAATGATTCACCTAGTTATGTATGTATGGTGAGCTTATACAGTGAAACCGCAGTTTTCAGAGTAGTAACTGCAGTTTTCAGAGTAGTAGTCAGAGGCCTTGCACATGCAATATTAATACTGCATTGATTAATCCTTGTTATTAACACAGTAAATATTGTATTCAAAGTAAAAATTACCCTCTGTTTATACCCTTTCATTTTATATCCTTTAACACATTTTCCTGGATATTACAATCAATCCCAGTTGAGAATGAAAGAAAGAAATGAGACTGAAGATAAATTAGTAAAATCTGTTTCCCAGCGAGAGTTTAAAGTAATTTGCCTTACAAGGTTAGGTGTCCACTCATCGGAAATAAAGAGCTTCTTAAATGGAATTTATCTAAATAGTCTCTTTGGAGCAGAAATTGCTTTTGAAATCCAACTACTTGAAGACTGAAAGTAAATGACATTAGCCTGTGAAACCAATCCTGCAGTCTTTGTGTTTCTGGGTAATATAAAGTCTCCATGCTCCGTGTTTAAAGAGCAGCTATGCTAACTAATGTCAGTGGGACAAATGCAAATATCTAGGTTTAAGGGAAACTATATCCTGTATCACTGCTGGTCTATACAAAATATATCACAAAATAGTCCATATTTAAAACAAAGATTCATTTATTAAATTCACTAAGTAATAAGTAAACACTCCCATTTCAAAGGAATTGTTCTGTATACAAATAAAAACTGGGTAAATAGACAGGCTGCGCAAAATAATTATATAAGTATAAAGGCTGGAGTGACTGGATGTCTAACATAATAGCCAGAACACTACTTCCTGCTTTGCAGCTCTCTTGGTTCCACTGATTGGTTACCAGGCAGTAACCAATCAGTGACTTGAGGGGGGAACACATGGGTCATGACTGTTTGCTTTTGAATCTGAGTTGAATGCTGAGGATCAGTTGCAAACTCACTGAACAGTTATGTCCCATGTGGCCCCCCTTCAAGTCGCTGACTAACTCAGAGTTATAGAGCTGCAAAGCAGGAAGTAGTGTTCTGGCTATTATGTTAGACATCCAGTCACTCCAGTCTTTATACATTACATTTTTACCTAACTAACTATATTAGAAACATTTTTTTATTTTGCACAGCCTATCTATTTACCTAGTTTTTATTTTTACACTTACATTGTTTTCTGTCAGGTTGGAACATTATAAAATGGTGGCTCAAGGCAAAGGACAGAAATAATAATTGATATGCATAAACCAATTTGAAAATATTCTTTAAAAGGTCAATTATTGGGTTATAAATAATCTGTTGGCTAAGTTTTTTTCCAGTACATACAGTTCCCCTTTAAAGGCAACCCTCAAAATATTTGCTATATATGATATGTAAAATTTCAGCGATACAGAGATACATTCAATAGTGATAGTGCCCAAGCTAGAAATAAATGTAGGTCCCCAGCACTGCTCAGCAGGAATGATACCCACTGAGCCATTGTGTTGCCAATGAGATGAAAAAAATGTAGACATTCTGATCTACCTATCCATAAGCATGATTATTTACCCTTATCCCAAGATCCAGATCTGTGTGATTTCGACATTGCATTGTTTGCATCACAGGGGTCCCTGGCAGCAAGTTTGTAAAAAAATATCTAATATGGTCATCTGGTGGCTGCTGTCCTTGAAGAGCTATATCAAGAAATGTTGATTTAAGAGTCTTAACCTAATGTTTTAGTAAAACAGCACAAAACAAACGTGAACAATTTGTTTCAGATCAGTAGATGTGACTTTCGGCACTTTCTGGCTGCTTTTAGTATCCCCATGAAGCCTGTGGATATGGAGCATCTTCTGGCCAGGTACAAAATCAGAATCCATTAGATTTAAATTCATCTTGAATTGAAAGTTTCTCAAAATCATTATCTTCTAACTAAAAATTAAATAAAAGTGGGCTTTAAATGCATCACTAAATACTGTATAATCACGTGAGTTGTAGCAATGACAAATATTTAAATCTTTATTAGTAAAAATGTAATTGGCAGCATTATTACTTAGTCAGTTAGACAGACATAACAGACAAACATTACATACACTGTGCTTTTAGGTTTAACTTAAGGAGAAGAGATGGGATGGTGGATTTTCTGACATTTGCTGAGAAACTAAACAGCAGGTCAAGTCTCAGCTTCATGAAAAAAATGCTGGAAGGCAAAAAGCAAAGGTAGGTAACTGTTTTAGAGTCTACTATATAAAGTAAGTAATGAAGTGGTATTTATGTCTGGTAAGGATCAGCACTCTTTTGCATTGGACTATTTCACATACCATTTGTGTCCATTCATGATAAACCATGCACCTCGACAGATTATTTGGAGATGAGTACCAGCCACTAATGCCAATGATATTAATAGGGAAGAATGAATGATGAATGAAAAATATAGGAAGGAAGATGTCCATATATTGCAATATATTTAAGCTGGCCAACTATGTCAAAGTCATCCCATATCTGGCCAGTCCTACGCTCAGTCCTTCCTTAATTGGAAAACTGGGCAGACAGTTGGGTCAAAACTGGACAGGTGCCAATCCTAGCTTTATTTTCTCTTTGCGTGATGAAAAATAAGTGTCTTTCTATGAAGTCATGGTTCTTAATTATGGAAAATAAAATGTAAGCTTTACTATTTCGTGGGTCCAGGCTTGAGCCAGCCTCTTTTCAAGTTTAATGGTATCTGCTCCCCTTGCTGAAGGTCTGGGCTGTGTGCACCCGGGCCCACCGTGTACAGCGGTAAGCTCATTTAACGCATTTGAACTTAGCACATACTGGTTATATATTTGTATAATATGAGAATTCTTAGTAACAGATGAAGACGGAAATGGGCTCCTTTCCCCCAATTGCCACTTTAAAGCACATCCACTCAGCTTCTGCATCTATGGCCAGCCTTCTGTACTCTAGTCACTGCAAATCAATAACTCAAATGGATACTGACACTGTTCTAATACAATGTCAATGCCAAGCTCATGACTCATTGTCCTGGATAGGGAAACTTTTTTATTTCCAAGATTGCCAACTTTTCAACCTCCTCTTGACTTTCGTAGTATTCCCTTCAACTATTGCCAAATGGATTGGAGTGCTGACGTATATTTGACAACAAAAAAACAATAAGAAGCTGTTCTAAAACCAACATGAAACTTTCCAGGTGTCACAATTTGCCCTTATTTATTTTAATCTGTCTTGAGTGTAAAATGAGAAGCATTCCCCATTCCAGTGTCTTTTCTTCTCCAATGTGGGATTCTATGAACTGGCATGGCTTTGCATAGCATGTAACCAACTGCAGTAAGAGCAACCCATGACTCTACTGACTGATGATACTACTCTCCTTGGTGCTTAGTCCTTAAGACTCTATTGGCAAGTCCTAAAAATGCTGTTCTGTTTGGAATAATTATGTTTTACTTTTAAAATAGTATGTTAGATCAAATGAAAAATGAGCTGCCATTGTCCCTGTATGTAAATAATTAAGCATGAAAACCTTTTATTTCTATTTCTCCAGAATAAATGATGACATTGATGGACACGAGGAAAGCCACAGAGAATTCTTAACAGCTGTGCAAGCAGAGTGGCGGCTTTTCCTGCTATGTCAGGGGCCTTTTGTTCGATTGCTTACACAGTTTCGGTAAGCAGACTATATTTGTAGCAGAATCAGCTGCTTCAATGCACTTACAGGCACTAGGTACTGTGTGTTAAATCATAAGGTGCTATTGAAAATAATAGGAAATCTCATTTTAAATACAACCTAATTATGCCCTCTATTTAATCACCTCAAAAAGTGGAAGCACTTTTTTAAAGGAATTAGGGTGTAGAAATTGTACAAGGCTACCATAATAAAGACCTTTAACTTTTACTGCCTGGCAATGCCATTTTTGTGTCTTTCCCAAGGCCAGTGGTATAGTGGCTACCCCTCTTATGTTTTGTAAGTTTCTCTCCTACATCCAAATTTTTTAGTGCAGGATTTCTCCAAGTATCCATCTCTATGGTTTCTGGACTACAGCTCATATCATGCTATAACCTTTGATAATATGCAAGGGAATGCTGAAAGGTGTAGCACAGCAACATTTGGGTCGGAAAACGCTGCTTTGGAAGGTATATGGCCCCTAACTGTGGTTATCATAGCTGAACACAGAGGAGCAGTGGTTACAGGAGAGGAGACTTTTGAATTCCATCATATGTTGCATCCTTTATTTCATTACCTCTATACAGTAATATACGCTTGAGTCAAAAACACTTTTCCTCCTTTGTAGTTACACCACTGCCACTTGCTTTTTTTATTGTTAAGTGGTGCCCATTGCACTATTTTATGCAGGGTGCCCTGAAATGAACATGTAACAGCCAGGAATTGAACCAGTGACCTGATGTTTTCATTACCTCTGCTCTATGTGAGCAGACAGCTAAGGTCCTGCTTCACTGTTAAGGTATCCTTGTATCAGTGGTGTAACTACTCCCCGACGGGCCATGGTACAGGTTTGGCACCCAGGCTGGCCCTCCCCCAATGAATCGCGTGCCGGAATGCTGCTGACATACATGCTATAAAATCAGGGCCGGATTTCGAGAAGCGGCACCCCAAAGCCACATGGTCCCAGTTGCCTCATGGTCCTATCGCTGGCCCCACGTGCGCGACCGCACTTTCAAACACAAGAGCACTGGGAGCTTTGAGTCCCCAGCTCTCCTTAGGGATGCAGCTGGGCAGCTGCATCCCTATTTTGCCACCCTAGGCCTGGGCCTTTGTGGCCTAACCACAAATCCGGGCCTGTATAAAATCTCCCCCTGCCCAGCCACCGACTATAACCATTATCGTGGCTCTGGCGGGCCCAAGGGGGATTCGGGCCTGGATGCAACCCTGGTAGTTACGAAACTGCCTTGTATTCTGGCAACAGGTGCTCAGTATTAACTATTAGTCTGCTTGTATAACCCCCTCCTCTGCACTGACTCACTGCCCATTATAGGTCAAGCGTACTTGGTCCTAGGTGCTCTGTTCCCTGTGATTGTTGTTCCTTTTTGACTCCTTGCCTCACCATTCTGCTCCTGTTATCTGGTCCAGATCCTTCTTTATCGACTCCTTCCCTGATTATATGTTCAGTGCCCTTGTCTGCCCCAGTGGGAGTTTCTGGATTATCCTGCAGTAAGTCCTGGCGTCACCGAGTAGCTGAGGGCTAGGCCCAAAGCTAAAGGTAATTGTTATAGGCAGAAGAGCACGCCTAGAAAGGAATCCAGTCACCCACCTGGGGTTTGGGTTTGCCATATGTGACAGATCATTACAGTAAAAGTTTGCATTTCTGTAAATATTTGTAAGTATCTGAATCGGGCAAAACAATTACAATGTTTAAGACTGAATCCTATAATCAAGGGAAAATGATGGAGCAGGAAGTGGCTTTGTCAGTTGTGAAGTTTTCAAAGAAGTAATGGAGAAGATGCAAATCGAACTGACTGAGGAACACATGAAGACCTTGGTCCATAGCCTATCACTGCAAGATTCCAGCTATTTATCCTATACAAAGTTCCTTTCCCTCATTCAAGACAGGTAAGTTCTGCAGTCTGGCAAAAAGAATCAGTGTCCCTAGGCCATAATTTGTGGTAAATCTCCCCTTTCTAATACGAAGGGGGAGATATAATAGCATTTGAAATTTGATTTTTTTTTCAACAAAAACTTGTCAATTCAAATTATGCTTAGAAAAATGCATATGTTCGATAGACTTAGTTTATTCGAAGTAGAAAAAATTAAACTAAGCTACCCCTGACTGCTAAACTACTATACTAACACAAGTGGGGCTGTTAATGGAACTCTTACTGCCAGTTGGGGGACAGACATTTGTTAGGTAATGCTAAACTGCCCCACTGGGGTAAGTATATTTAAAATGTGTTTGCACGTGGGTATATTTTAATATATTATGTGGGCATTGATTGATTCACATTAAAAATGAACTCTGGTTATTTAAGGCTCTCTTTGAAGTATTGCCATCAAGACCACACTTTGGACTTTGCAATTCAATGCTTCACCAGGAGTCCAGTGGACTCTTTTTGGGAATCCTTAAATGTGTGTAATTGCACATTGTCCTTATCCTCCTGAGACAATATGTGTTTATAATAATAACTACACTTTGCAGCATACCTGTGTATGCGAGTGTGACGCCTACTTACATTTTCAAATTAGTGAACAAACCAGCAGATGGCAGTGTGACACAACTTACCGAACAAAAAAGTCAAAATAAATTGGCTTAATAACTATGATTTAGAGCCCTATTTTCAGGAAATGTATTGAGAGGTAAACCTTCCTATGATTTAAATTATGATTATTATTCTTTATTAATATAGCACTGAAACATTTATGCAGCACTTTACAAAGATTGTTTATCATTCACATCAGTACCTGCCCCAGTGGGCCCCAGTAAGCTCAATCTTCCAAACATGCACACAACACACACTATTAAAGGGTTTTATTTTGCATTTTATAACAATAAACAAACAAACATTATATCATGTGTGGTTCCATCTTATTATAATTATCACAGTACAGCATAAGTATTTAATATATTTGAGTCCTGTACACTTGTATATTCTTTGATTCATTTATAATTCCTTACATGTTACCCCTACACCACTTGAATAAGTGGTATAGATAGTTATAGATAGTTAACTTGTCCCACTGACATTAAGGCTCCTCTGTGGCTTCCAGCCAGTCCCGCCACACCAGATCATACTTCTGGGGACACCCTCTTGCAGCATAGGTGAGTTGTATTAGGGGGAGTGTTGTTTTTAGCAAATTCAACCAGCCGTTAAATGTTGGGGCTTGGGGGGACATCCAATTCAGGAGGATACATTTCCTGGCATAGAATAGTAGTGTACGGAAAAGTATTCTCATGGCCACCCTTGGGGTGATCTCATTTATTACCCCAAGAATGCATACCTTAGGGGTTATTAGTTTAGGTAATGCAGTTTTATCCTGAATGCAGTTGCGAACCTGAGACCAGAAGGCTTAGATACGGGGACATGACCAGATGAGGTGTAGGTAAGATGCCTCTGAGGCCTTACACTTAGGACACTGTGGTTAGTCGAGTCTGTTCATATGGAACAGTCTATTTTGGTTAAGTGGAGTCTATGAAGGATCTTGAACTGGATCAGTCTATCTCTGGTTGAGACAAGGTAGTCATAGGCCCTATCAGTTGCCTCCTCCCAGTCCTCATCATCCAACCCTGGGATGTCTCTGCTCTAGGCTGCATCCGCTGCGTTAAATGGAGGCTTAATAGTAGCTAAGAGAAGCAAGTACAGCCCGGTGACAAGTTTCTTGGTGGTGGGGGCTCTAAGGGCTGATTCTATCTTAGAGGTTGTAAGGTTCATAGTGTTCCCTTGAAATTGGGTATTGGTGGCCTGTCTAAGCTGGAAATAGGAGAACCAGGGAAGAGGCTCCTGGGTTTGGACATGTTTAATTTCGGTCCTGGGGCGTATCACTCCATACTTAACCAAATCCCCCTAGTGTACGTAGGCCCCATTGTGGCCATACTTTGTACTCCGAAGGAATTCCCCCATAGGGCTAGATGAGGTGACAGAAGGGGTAATGCTAGGTTGCAAACCCACGCTTTGTATGGGGTGATTATAACTGGGTGGGTTGTGTGTAGATTTGGAGATTTGCGACACAACACACACTGGGTCAGTTTAATCAGATGTCAGTTAACCTGCCTGTAGGTTTTTAGAGTATTATCTGAATTAAGTTTTTTACTAAATAATTAGTGCTTGTTGAGCCTGCTCCAAGTACAACCCTAGTATATGGCACTAGGGAAACCCTTATACAGTGGTGACTGTACCTCAGACAGATATGTGTCTTTGTTTGAAACATATGTTACAATGTGATGCATATTTAATGTATATAATGTGTATTAAAATATTATAATGTATTGTTTTTCTTAATTTTGTTGTCAATGTTTATTTCAGGCCTGCACCATTTGAACTTATCGAAGAGGTAGAAAAGCTGTCTACTTTGATTAAAATCCACCATCGCATAGATAAAATCCGCTACCGCAAAAGCATAGAAATGGATTTATCAAGGTACAATTACTCACAAACCCGGAGGGACCTGCAAGAGGTGAATCATTGCTCCAGAAATGGAAAAAGTTTTTTTTGTTTGTTTTGCAATTATTGGCAAACTGTGTGACTTGCATATGTGTAGTAGAGTAAAATATTTGTATTTTAATAGGTACACAGCACATGCAATTCTAAAGCTAGTGCCACTTGGGACTGTTTCCCAAGGAACAGCTGATGCACTGGCCCACCACCCAAGTTTATAAACTCCCTCCAGGCCCCCCCCCCCACACGCATAACTTTTTCTTGCGGTGTCCGGGGCTGGAAAGGGAAGTAGGGGGCATCGGTTCGGGCAGGGTTCAGGTCTTGGCCGGCGGGGTCCACAAAAAATAGGGCTCACCAGTTTTTTTCCCGTAATCCCTCCAGCCTAGTCTGATCCTGGGCCCCCGCTCTCTCCTCTCTCTGCACTTACAGTGACTGTGTTGGCCTGGGTGCAGACACACATGGAGCGGATTTTGGCATGAAAATGCAAACTCTTGCATTTTTTTCATTGAAATCACTCCATGTGTCTGGGCCAAGCTGAAGCTGAAGCACTGACTGTAAGTGCAGAGAGAGGAGCGAGTAGAGGCCAGTGGATTGGCTGTTTCTCGCCCTGTGTTTATACTAGCCTAGTGCGGCACTTGCCGAAGTCTTTGCAAGGGATTCCTGGGAAGTACAGGATAGGCATGTTTCTCAATGCAAAATTAATCTTGGGTTACCTAATTTGCAAAGGTAGGAGGAGAAAAAAGCCTGTTTCAGGAAAGGTATACACACTTTGCTTGTTGATATGTTACAATACCCTGGAAGTTGTTCAGCAACATTTGGTTAGAGCTATGAAAGGTTTATATCTTCCTAAAGGACATGTAAACCACCTCCACAAAAATGTAATCAATGAACAGCCTGTTTGAAATCTTTAGATAATTGCCACTCTGGTTGTTAAAAGGTTAACCGTAGAGTCCTTCTACTCCTCTAACCTACTCTGTCCCTTCTCATAGAAACTAGCAATCTGATCCTATTTTTTTTTCTCCTAACACCTCTCCTGAGCTCAGCCAGGGGTGCTTCACCAATGAGGCGAGTTGAGAAACTCGCCTCAGGCAGCAGCATCCCCCCGGTTGCCAGGGGCGGCAAAGATGCCGCTCCTGGTAGCTAAGAGGCGAATTTACTTTTTTTCAACCAGGAAATTCGGCTCTTCTAGTGCAGAGAGCGTAATTGTGCTTTCTGCACTAGCGAGGTGGACGCCCCGACCCCCTCCTGCATTGAGAATGTGAGTGCCATTGGGAGGGGAGTAGCATAACGAAGGCCGCTTCGTGGCAAATGGCCAGGATCGCCCCTGAGCTCAACGTAACCATTACAGTGCTTAACCCCAGCAAAACTTTTTATCAGGTGTCATGTTTGCAGATGTGTGTCAGAGGGAAAATGGCCGCCTGGTGAAAGCTGCTATTTGTTAGGAAAATGTGATGGCACTGGCAAATGGAGGAGGTATATGCAGTACAAATAATGTGGCTTGGGTGGGGAAGATATGCCCAACTTATATGATTGGTAGGAAAATGTAGGCTTTACATGTCCTTTAAGAAATTCTTTAAGGTGCAAAGGTCAGAGGATATTGATACAAGGCACAAATAGGGTGGTTTAAGGGAAGGTTTATTTCCCCTCCAGTAGGAGTTAGTGAATAACCAAAGACACCCAACCTGTACACTGATGTCCTTATGTAGCTTGTTGAAGTTGAAGAACATTTTGTTTTACATTTTAGCTGAATTCTATCGTCTGGGACATGCTCCAAAATAAATTCTGGCCATTCTGCAAACTTTTTATCAGCACTTGTAGAAATGACGACTGTACTGCAGACAAGGAGAAACTGGACGCCATATTTGTGCGGTAACCATATTTCTGAATCACATGCACAAATAACATACTTGTCTGATACGGAGTCAGTGGCAATTCACATTTGGTTGTTAGTGACATGCGGACTGGACTTAATGACACCATCTTCTACCTGTGGTGCATCTCCCTTGTCACTAAACCCAGAAGCCAAAAAAATGTTTTGCTCTGTGAAACTACAGTTTTATTGTTATAATGAATTACTTAGGCCTCTCCTATTCATATTCCAATCTCTCACTCATGCCACTGCTTAGTTGCTACACTAATTGGGGCCCTTGCAACTAAATAGCTGCTGAAATACCAGTCTGGAGAACTGTTTAACAAAAAGCTTCTTGGAAAATCCCTCTGCATCATTAAAAAAATAATTAAAAAGGTGGTCTACCCATTTAACTACCTTGCAGGAACCAGGAAATTCTCCAGTTAGCTCAATAAATAACAAAAACTATAGAGTTTCCTTTATTACTACAATAGGCAGAAAGTATATTCAGCACCAGCCCTGTTTATTTGACTCACGTTGAACAAGGGAATATACAGTCTATTTAAACGACCTATTTTTGTCTGCTAGGAGTTATTTTTCCTGTGGAATTGGTTGTATCTGCGTGAAAAAACAAAAACATTTATATTTATTTCTGGAAGTTCAGAGTGTTTAAGCTCATGCCAATTAATTTATCATTAGTATATTTTGCTTATGTAGCACCTACATGTCATGCAATACTTTTACAGAGCTTGTACACCATTCACGTCCGTTCCTGACCGGAGGAGCTTAACTCTTATTTTTTATCCATTAAATGTAGGATGCACCTGATCCTGCTGCCAGAGGAACTGCAAGAGTTATGGAGTAGTTTGCCAGTCACTTTCCCGGTTGAAGCAATTTCTTTGCAAAAGTTACTGAAACATTTTATAAGGCTAAGAAAACCAGAGAATTCTGGTAAGCATATCTATAGTACATTGTGCTGCGGGCTGAATGCCCTGGTGGTGGTTTTAGTTAATATTCATATTGCTGCAAAGTTCTCATTTTACTAAATCTCTCCCTCTATATGTGATCTGACATCTGTGCCAGTAATTCTCCCAGGCTCCACACAATTATCATAGATAGTTGGTACCCATGCTTAACCAAAAAAACACTTTAAAGTAACAACCAGCAGTTTTGCAAGAACATTTCTTATTCAGTAGAAGTAGAAGTTCCCATACATCGGGCTACAGTGAGAAAAAGTGGTGCAGAGTGATAGTTACTGTACATAATTCATATGCCTCTGACCTCTGCCTAAGTAACCAACAGGCCACAAGCCCCATAATTTCTTGATTTGTATGCTTTCTGACTACATATGAGGGAGCTGTAGCCTTATTTAATAACAAGAATATACAGTGTATTTCCTATATAAAAACACAGGCTCAGTCAAGTAAGTGTAACAGTAAATCCTGACAGTACTTGGTACTGTGCTTAGTTATAAAAGCCCTTTTGTGTTTAAGAGACATGCTGTCATACATTTGCCTTTCAAAGGACAGGACTGCCAGGTTTCAAAGTAGCCCAACGTAATGGAAAACTTGGGCTCTGTGTTTGATTTTCCTATCATAATTTTACATTTTTATGCCCATGGGTGTTGTACAATTCAAGAGCCATGGCTTAATAGCTGGTAGATGCCTATATGATTAGCACATCCCAGTGTTTATAATCAATGCCCTCTTTGCTGGATACAAGGGGTTCGTGAGCAACATGTTGCTCAAGAGAAACTGGTTAGGGAGTTGTGAAGTAGAGCAAAGGTTTGCCTTTTTGTTTACTATATTACTGTGTCAGGCCCAGACTAGTCTCAAGAGTTCTTTGGTACAGTCACCAACATGGTGGTGCAACACTCACTATAAAAGTACTGCTAAGACTGTGTATTAGACACCCAATGTTAACAGATATTTCCAGAGTTCCTCAGTTGCTTCATGTGATTTTGTTTCTTAAACAGGGCCTTTAGTTATACTGGTGCAGTGATATAAGGTAACTCTTTATCATTAGGATGATACAAATGAATGATTTCTGAGACTTTATTGTTTCAATTTAGAGTTGAGGCATTGGCCATTAGAAACCCAGGGCTGGATCATTATTACCCTCATGCCATGGGGTTAGTTAACACTTCTGCTGATCATAGTTTGGCAGAATTTAGGCATAACCTGACACAGCTACAAATCATGCTACATCATACAGTAGCTCAGAATATAATCGGCCTTCACAATGCCCTTAGATTCTATAGACTGGATCACTATACCATCTTTCTTTTTTCCTGCAGAGGTAGAAATATCCTCCCAACTTCTAACTTGGGATTTACTGAATTGTATCTGGAAGGCACTTTGAATATAAACTCATTCTTTTTTTTACCCCCCTTTATTTCCAAAGGGCCCAAAAAGATAAATCGAGTGGAAATGATTCAGCTGAAACTTGCCACCGATATTGTGAGGTGCTGGAGAGAAATCAAATGTGTCTTGAAGAAGAGAGATCCACATGGCACAGGTCAAGTCTCCTTTCCCGACATCTGTGCAGTTTTCCTTGCTCTGAACATCAGAATTAACCCAGTGGAGTTCGACACCCTGTGCCAAGTATTTGATCTGCATCAGGATGGCAACTTCCACTACATACCTTTCCTAAGATTTTATATAGACAGAATAAAATAAATCACTGAATGAATGTTTCTGCCAGTAAGTACTCTATAGACTGATGTTCTAAGGGGTATATTTATCAAAGAGTGAAGTTAATAGTGAAGTTCCACCACTAGAGTGAAATTCCGCCACTCTCCATTCATTTCTATGGGATTTTTATAGGCGTATTTATCAAAGGGTGAACTTTCACTTTCATCCATTGATAAATACGCCTTTCAAAATCCCATAGAAATGAATTGAGAGCTGCGGAATTTCACTCTAGTGACGGAACTTCACCCTTTGATAAATTTACCCCTATGTGTTCTATAGACTGATGACCATTAATGTCAGTTAGACTGTGTTGATTGGTTCATTGAAACTCAAAACACATTAGTTTCTATTGAAGTGAGATCCTGTGACCAGGTATGCACCCAAAATGCAGCGCTGCTATGACATATACAGATAAAACAGCAATTCACTCAACAACCACCCTTTTTTTTCTGAAATATTTTATTAAAGTGCATCAAACCGCAACAACGCAGAAAGGCTTTGAATACATTCATGGCACACGAGTATTCAGCATAAAAATACCATTAGGAATTGTCCATCTCAAAATTGCAGCACTAATATGAAAGGAAAGCAGCTGAATGGAAGTAGAAAAAGAAACCTGGTTGGAAATGTTAGTATTTCAAATATTAAATAAGTGCACTCCATTTCAAAGGGAAATACAATTTACATATACAAGTAACTCATTTCTAGAAAAGAAAACGGACGCAATAAAACATGGTAATGGATTTTCTATTTTTTTTTTTCATATTCGTGGTGGCTGCCATATTGCCAAGGTAAAATTTAATATAGACTTAACAAAACTCTGCTCCAAGTGCCCAAATAACAAAAATATACAGGTTTAGGGTCCGTTATCCAGAGACCTGTTATCAAGAAAGTTACAAATGATTGGGTTACAAAGATATGAATCTATTGGGTTTTCTTAATGTTTGAATTATTTTCTTAGTAGACTTAAATTATGGAAATCCAAATAAAGGAAAGATCTCTTATCCTATAAACCCTATAAAAGATACTGCTAGCCGGAGAAGCTAAACTCTGGTAAGATTTGTGGTTAAACCTATAGTTCTGTAACATCTGTTTGCAGATCTTTTTACAGTTCCCATCATCTACACTACACATTAGCTGGGTGATGTAATGCTACAAAACTTTAACCCTGTCTATGCCGTAGATTTTAAAAAACATTGGATGACATGGAAACACTAGTGCACAATCCTGCAAATCAGAGGCACTTAAAGTGTTCATATCCAAAGTTTTCTTTAAAGGGACACAAACCTTACCTACTATTCCATTGCTCATAGATAAAGACATCTCTTCTTGCTAACACTGCGCATGGGAAGGGTGGATATAGTGGGGCAAAAAGAAACAAGTTAAAACAAATAAGAAGGATCCATCTACAGGTCCTCGTTGGAGGATTATTTTGCATAAAAGGGCAGCTGGGCCTGGAGAACTGGGCAAAGGTTTCCCCAAGCAGAACAATAGTTCTATACCTCGTCTGCACACATATTAGCAGACTTTGCACAAAAACAATTTCACTTTGTATACTATGTAGATAGGCAGCACACACCAGGTTCTGTAATATAAAGCAAACTTGTATGTGAAGGAGAACTAAACCCTAAAAACAATATGGGATAGAAATGCCATATTTTATACAGGTATGGAATCCAGAAATCCAAATTAAGGAAAGGCCATCTCCCACAGACTCCATTTTATCTAATTTCCTTTTTCACTGTAATAATAAAATAGTACCTTGATCCAAACTAAGATATAATTAATCTTATTGGAAGCAAACCCATCCTATTGGGTTTATTTAATGCTTCAACATCTGATGAAATGATGTTGTTGTATACAGGTATGGAATCCTTTATCCAGAAAGCTCCAAATTACTGAATGGCTGGCCCCCATAGACTCGATTTTATCCAAATAATCCAAATTTTTAAAAATGATTTCCTTTTTCTCGGTAATAATAAACAGTACCTTGTACATGGTCCAAATTAAGATATAATCAACCCATTTTTGGAGGCAGAAACAACCTATTAGGTTTATTTAATGTTTATCTGTTTTTCAAGTAGATTCAAATTATGGAAAGATCCGTTATTTCGGAAAACCCGGGCGTTCTGGATAAAAGGTCCCATACCTGTATATTGAACTCACTGCATCAGACCAACAAACCCGTTTCAGTAGCTCTATAACAGTAATGACTCGCCCCTTCAAAGATGTATAGAGGGTTCATCTAATCTTGTATTTTGTTCAGTGACCCTACCCATACTCCGTGTGCTCTGGCCAGTGGTCACCGCAATAGTGGAGCGTAAAGTCTAAGTTCATACTCGTACAAACAAGGGTTAAAATCCAAAGTCAGTTAACAGTGCTGGTCACTGAGCATGCAGACAATCTATTTTCAGTGATGAACTGGTGTGTGGGTATGTATATATCTATACATAATATACTGTATAGCTGTGCCTACATACATATAGACACGCATAAAGTAATTACACTCTTCTGAGAGGCCCCGAGAGAAAAACTCTTGAGATGATAAGGCTTTGTTCCAAAATCATAAGTTAGTAGCATTGAACCCATAAATGTTTATTAGCTTAATATTCATCTTTTTGCAGCAAAGTGCACTTCTAGTGATATTTACACTCCCAGACAACCAACTGATTGCAAAGTACAGATTATTTACAAACACATTACTTTTTTTTCATAAAACAGACACTGAATTTCCCAAGATAAATTAAGGGGCAGATTTATCAAGGGTCAAATTGAAAATTAGAATTCAAAATTAGAATTTTAGTTTTTTTTTTATGGTCAAACTGTCAAATTTGATTGTGAGTGAAAAAATGTAGAATCTGATTTTCGAGATGTACCATACTCTGGCCCTTTAGGAACTCAAAATTTGACTATTCCCCACCTAAAACCTGCGGAATTGCTGTTTAAGTCAATGGGAGATGTCCAGGGATCAATTTAGAGTTGTTTGCAGCCTTCCTGACTCAAATTTAATTCGAGTTTTTGGGTTGATTTAATTCATCCGAGTTTGATTTTTTTAAATAAATTTCGATTGGTCGAATTTGGAATTTATGGGAGTTTAGGCGAGTTTTTAAAAACTCTAATTTGAAATTTGACCTTTGATAAATGTGCCTCTAATTCTTTGCTAGCAAGATTGCCTTTGGGTGAAAAGCTAAAAGGCATTTATTTATTTGCTTTATTTATAGATACAGTTATTGGGCCCAATATCTGTTTTCACAATAATTAAAACACTTGAGAAATGGCAAGTCAGGACCACAAACCAATCTTAAATCTCACTCTAAAGTCAAGATATTGCCAGATCTGGCAGTGGGTTGCAGTATAGGGTTGCTTCCTCACCCATTCAAAACTGAACATATATAAAATACACTTCCTAAATAGCTGATTAACAATTGAAGCAGTTTTTGCTGTCCATAAAACTAGCCCCCTGCACCCACTAGTTCTATGACATCGGCCATCTTTCTGTTATCCTAGATACAGAGATAATTGTGTGATTTTTCGTTTTTTTTTATAGGATTCTAGAATCTAACCTCAAGGGGGAAGACATAGTGATGTTTAGTTGTTCTGGGATATACAATATATTTCTATAATAATTCTGATGTTCAGTCACCTTAAAAGATGCCCGAGCAAAATTTTCAGTCCTGTTGATCGACGAGACGACCGATATCCAAGGCTTTTTACCGATATTGGTCACCTTGTCTCCCACCAGGCACAGATTGTCATACGGAAGATCTTAAATATTGGTGCATGTCTATATGTCTGCTGCAGGCTGCACTCATCTATATGAACTGCTGATTAGCCATGTATGATGTGTATTTGACACATGTTCAGTTTTACAGAGATGAGGTGGCAACTCTAGTTGGAGGCTCCCTCCTCCTTTCCAAGCCGGAACTAAAAGGGGGAGAAGCAAAGGCGTTTTAACACTAAAACGTCAGCCAGCAATTTTAGTGTAGCACCCGAAAACCCCTCCTTCTGCAAGTCTTGGTTTCCAAATCTATCCGAACTAAAAAAGAAAACACTAGAAAAGACAGTGAAAAACAAAATACCTCTGTGCAACACGTAGATTGTTGCTTTTTTGGGCTTTATTTTATAAGCATTTTCTGGGACCAACACTGTTTGTTCAATTTCCCCCTGTGCAGTAGTCCATTTGGGGAGAAATGTGGAGCATGCCTCTAAGCGACATAGCTAAGATATCAGACTTGTTTTGTATGCTTGCCATGAGCTTGCGGAAACCTGTTATTCATTCCATACATATCAGTGAAACCACTGCAACTTGTGCAACCGTTATACACTCCAGATGTCACAAGAAGTCATCTGAATATACACATGCATCCAAATCCATGGCATGCAAGCCTCTATAAGCCTGTTTCTATGGAATTAAATGCAATACATCATCCCAAAATAGGTGTAGTTTCACTAGTATTAGTAACCTGCTGCTCAACTGCAGTGAGATCAATGAAAGCATAATTCTGATTGGTTATCACTCATACCCATTCCCACAGTGATAAGCATGTGCTAATGTTTTATTAGATCTTAATTAGTGTTAAGAAACCAATATCCTTTCTAGAAAATAACACTAAGATACAATAGGCCCCTTGGGGGATTACATTTTTGGTCAGGGGACCCATGAGCTTATAACATGGTTATAGATAAAACATTTGTATATCAGACAGTCTGCCATAGCTTGAAGAATATCTAGTAGAGGGAAAAACTTCACCCCAAATCTCATTTTAACTGACTCTCAAGCTGGGCTTTCAGGTGATCCCCAAATTTCACCCAACTGGTTTGGAAATGCTCTGTCTTGTCAGCTGGACATGTAACATTCAGTTACACACCAGTTTCAAACATAAGCACAGACAGCTTTACCTTTCTGCATTCATTAAACAATTTACTAGGGCAATTCCAAAATATGCCAAAACAGAAGCAGCTACAAATGCCTGCTCAGATTAAATAACCTCAATGTATATTTATAGCTTTTGAATCTAAACAAACATACCTTGCCAAAATGAAAAACAATCTACATCTATTACATGGTAAAAAATATACACAATATATATAGTGCCACTATTTTCTATCACAAATGGCTCATGTAGCCAGAAGCTGAGATAAAAACACTTACTAATGGTTTAGTTCCCTCTATGACCACCTGCTACTGAGACTTGATTAACATATTAGCAGAATGGAAAGGGGACACTATTGACCAATTAGTCAAAAAGGGGGTTAATTTTTCCAAAAGATGTGTGTGTGTGTATATATATATATATATATATATATATATATATAATATATATATATAATATATATAATATATATAATATATATGTGCATGCTGTGGCCTCCTTTCTAACAGCACAGTCACTTTTGCCCACTTTTTGGAACAATTAACCTGTCATCCAATTTGGGTTTTTGAAGCTTATCTTTTCTAGCATCGGGGACGCCCTTGCGATATGTTGTCACTTTAACATTCGAGGTTGCGCTTTTTGAGGCTGTTGTGCTCTGCACTTTGTCAATAGGTGGAGGCTGAGTTTTGGTTGAGGGATTGATCCTTTGTGCAGGTTGGGTTTTGGCAGCAGATTGTGGAACCCTTACAACAGATAAAGGTGTACGTCCAGAAATTGGGTTTTTATCAGTCACTGCCTTTTTTATTTCATTTTTTGGAACTGCTCTAGGATTACTTTTTGTTACAGTTTTGGAATGGACGACACCTGTGGGCATGGGTTTAGCAGCATTCTGTACAGTTACTGGTACATGTGGTTTTCTAGTGTTTGTTTTTGAAGACACTACAAACGGCTTGCGATCTAATAGATTGTTTCTATTAGGTTGTTCCACTTTTCTGGTTTTAATATCATCTTTAGACATTTTAATGTTTGCTCTCTGATTGGATAATGTGTCTTTAGGTCTTTTAGTGCTAGATGATCCATGTTCAGAAACAGGGGCTTTAGTGGTAGCAACTGGTTTACGAGAGCCAACTGCTTCTTTTAAAGGCCTTGTTTGTAGCTGAGAGCCAGAAATGGTTTTTGGCTGCTTTGTAAGGCAAGATGAAGCACATGGAGATGTCTTTGGTGACTTAGATTTCCTGCTTGAAGAACTAGAGTGTAGCATTGTTGGAGAAGAGTGCTGTGATACTGGAGTTTTCCCAATTACTTTGGTCTCTCGAGCTGGAACTTTTCCTATTTCTACCTGGTCTGAAAGTGAAGCTTCTGGTTTTGGCCTAGTAGATGCACCAGTGTTTTTTACAGAAGTATTTTTGGGGGTTTTGCTGGTAAGTGGAGATGTTCTTGTTTGTGGCGGAGAATCAGATTTTTTTGCAACCTTCCTTTGAGGTTCTATAAACAGTGGTGACCCCTTTCTTGGCATAGTCGGAACTTTGGGACGCACTCCGCTTCTGGGGGTCAAAGCTGGTGATGAATTACTCCCACAATTAGCCAAAGATACTGGTGTGGATGCTTTGGAATTTATTTTTTGAGAGGCACTGATTGCAGACAAAGGATTCATTACTGGCGGTTGAGGAGTCCTGGCAGGTTGTGTAGGCATATTTTCATTTTGTCCTCCTTTTTGGAACTGTAGAATCTTCTGTTCTAAAGTTGTAAACTGCAATACTCGACAGGGATCGTATTTCAGCAGAAATCCCTGGAGGGTATCCCAGCCACCCCCAACGCGAACCATAACGTGTTTTCCATGTAACATCTATAAAAAATATAAACAAACAAATTGTCAAATTATCGTTCAAATATTAATATTATGATATGGCTAATTTTCACATTACTATTTAGTATAATGTAGATAATGGATATTCTATGGCAATTTTTCTTTTCATTTTTTTGTGCTTTTTTTAAAATTATTTTTATTCCTTTTTTCTGTTTGGCTCCATTCCTATTAAACATCCAGTCTGCCATTTAAGCCACCTTTTAGGAACTATGGTCAGCGGGACCAAATAAATAAAAAAAACACAGTAAATAAAAAATAGAAGGTTTGTTTTATTATGTATTAGAACACCACTGTATATATTATAGCTTAAATACTAACTTTTTATCAAGCCCTGATAGAACATTGCCCTTGTTGCATATATATTTGAGCAAAATCACCTTTGACACTGTTCAAATTATCAATGTGATACTGGATTTTTTTTTGGTAATGAAACCACAATAATACGCAGTCTGTGGCAATTAAAATCGACCCCATCATATCTGGAAAAAAATAAACCTACACTTTTCTAATATAGGTATGGGACCTGTATGCTTGGGATCTGGGGTTTTCCGGATAACAGATCTGTGATTTGGAACTGTAAACCGTAAACATAATAGGATTGTTTTGCTTCCAGTATGAATTAATTATAGCTTAGTTTGGATAAAGTACAAGGTATTGTTTTATTTTAACAGTAAAAAGGGAAATCAGTTTTAAGATGAAATGGAGTCTATGGGAGATGGTCTATCTTTTATTCAGAGCTTTCTATAGAACGGGTTTCTGGATAATTTATCCCATACCTGTAATATATTGTTTCCCTGTGTAAATTATAAGTATATATAGCTCTGTATAGTATATAGTTCTGTATAACCTTACACACCAGCAATGACGGTTTACGTTCTGGCGGAAGCTTTAAAATAATAGCCTTCTGTTCACTTCTGTGAAATGAAATCCTTAATCTGTCACGCATCAGGTGAGCCCTTTGGCACTTTCTAAGCAGATTTTTGCCTCTGGTTTCACCTCAGAAAATAAGTGCTGTGCATCTTTTAGTACCTCATTAACAGTACCGTCTGTGTATTTCACATTCTCATCATCATTTTGTGAGCAAATTATTTCTCAGGAATTTTTGATACATTTTAAGACAGTTGCACACCTCCATAAATGCTTAAGCATGTCAAAACGATGCTGTTCATTGTGTAGCTTATCTTAAAGGGTTGATATAACCTATTTATATAGGACAGCTGACTTTTTTGCTTGTATGAAGGTTTAATCAGTCTTATTACTTGCCTCAGGTGGTCCCCACAGAAAACAAAAAGTACAACCTATTTCTGACCGCCAGACTTCTAAAGGGGACCGGTCACCCTAAGAAATAATTACAAATCCTATTTTATGATGTTAGTCGAGCAAAATAACTTCACTTACATGTTATAAATGATTTAAATCTTGTTTGTTTTAGTCTTGGAATTCAAAATCACATAAAGCAGGCAAGCGCAATGTTGTGGTCATTGCTATTAAGACAAGCTTTTCATTATGCCAAAATCTTGTTTATGCACCAGAATGGGGGGGTCTGATGTCCATGTCCTTGTACTGGCTACACAATTAGATGGCGAGAAATGTGAGGAGTGCAGTGACATCAAGGAAGTGCAGAATGGAGTAATAATAAAGTAATTGATTGCTCCGTCTCTATGCCTCTGGCATAAAAGAGGGGCAGGCAATATATGACTGACAGCTGAGATTTTTAAATACGTTTATAATTTTGGTTTCCTGCTTAATTTGAAAAGTACTTTTATTGTTCAGCTTTTTTATGTCTGGGTGACAGGTCCCCTTTAAAAAGAGGTATATGGAGAATGCTTTGGCACATGCAGACAATAGTGCAGCTCTAGAATCTTTTAAACCATTTTCCCCCACAACATCTCATGCAACAGAGGACAGTGCAGTGGTTAATTCCCTGCACAGAAGGCTGCTCCAATCAGAAGTCTTCTGCATAGGGTTTTCCCTGTTTTAAAAGAGCTGCACAGGGTTCTAAAGAGCTCTGAGAAAAGAAAGCTTTGTACCATCAAGAGTCATCTGATGTTTCTCTATTCAGTTATAAGCAGAGTATCACAAGTTTCTTTTCTCAGACTTAATCATGTTCCCCCTTCCCCAACTATAGAAAGTCAGGCAAAATGACCAGAAAGTTGTTACGAATTACTATATGATCAGGTTAAAAACAGCTAATATCATGAAAAAAATGAATGTTTGTAGAAGAGTGCTATGTTACATTCACTTCTTTTAAAGGTTTACATCTCCTTTAAGCTCACACTCTTTTAATAATAATAATGATAATAATAAATGTAAATATATACATGCTTTAGTACATCAGGTATTTAGATTTTAAAGGAGACACAAACATTCAATAGCATTATTGCTTCATGGGTAAGTTACATGCAGCATTTTTCAACATATTATCAGGGGTAGAGCATGCTTGGAGCTATAGCTTCAAACAACACTACTCAATAAAACACACTTCCTGTTCAATGCAAGGGGACATACCAATGATAATCCTGCACCCAGTTCTTTGTACAAGTGCAATGGGCAATTTTGAGTGCAAGCACCATGGTTTTTTCCTTAATGCAGCATTTTATCCCAGAATTCTGGCTCCATGTTGGTTACAAAGGGACGATGCTCTTGACACAGTAGCACCCAATTCATCAAAATTAACCCAACGCCACATGTGCTTTGTCACAAATCTGGCGCAGTTGGTCAATGATTTTCTGCCTGCCATTACTTCTGGGGTTCCAGGTGCAAGTAATGTAGGCCCCCTATACTTTCGGTGCAAATAAACTGGACCCATTACCTGGTGAGAAGGTGGCGGTAGCTCCATTGTTCCCTTGCATCAATTGGAACAGAAGGCAGGAAGGACTGAGTGGCAATTATACAGAAGTGCAAGGAGCGCTTTTTGATGCAAGTACCTTTAATGAAGTGGTGCTACACACAACTGACTGTGGGGAAAGTGCAGGCATTACAACTGCCAGAGCTTGACAAAAGGCGTTAAGGGCCTGAAACATTGTGGACCAGGTTGTTTGCCATGTGAATTTCCAATAAAGGCATTTTACACTATCGGTGCCGTACAAACAAATTTTCTTCTGGATTTATGGTGGAGGATGGACCGCTGATGGTACGTGCACCGACTACTTCATTTGGATTGGGGGATTTTAGCTGACGCAAACAGACGATTACTACAACTGCACTTGCAAACGTTAATGAGCTCTATTGTGTTTATCACTCAAGGCAATTAACAGATATATCTTTTAGCTGCTCTGAAAGCTAATTAGCAATATATTCATCCTCCTGATGTTTGTTTTCAGTATAATTTAGTAACCCAAAAATTGCACACTAATCTCTTTAATTAGTACACATACGTACACAGACATAACTGTGTGAAATTATGTTTCGTATATTTTCCAGACCGTATGTGGGCTCTGAATAATTGTCCCGACAATTTGCGTACCATGGTGATCAGTCGTTTAGTCAATCAGACAGGTTAGAAAATTTCGAATAACGATAATATCTCTGCCTGTCTGACAATATCCATGGGAGTCTGACACTGGGACATAACTTTCATACGATGGTTGTCTGTCCTTTAAATAGCCAGAACATTGTATGAATTGTCTATGAAGATTCTCATTTATCCAGGTCATGATATACAGTATCTAGCAGAATTAAGTCAAAGGCAACTGTTTTTTCTTGAAAACATTTCACCACTCATCCGAGTGGCTACTTCAGTTAAACTAAATGTCCAGTTGCCTTTGACTTAATTCTACTAGACACTGTTTATTTTTCATACTTTAATCCTACAGTGTGTTTGTTTTTAGATCATGGCATTAAAACACATGATTGATATCGGAATGTTCAATGTATGACAAATAAAATCTGAATGTGTATGGCCAGCTTTAGGTTAGATAAGTTTAAGATAACAGACATACAGCTTGTAGGCAGTATCCTCTGGGAGAAATTTTAATACATGCAGCTTACCCTTATGAAAAGAATTTTATCACCCAGCCGATATCGACCTTCAGATAAATACTCAATAGAGAACCGATGGGAACAGTTACAAGGAGGATCTTCTGCTATGTGTTTTACCTGCAAGCAAAATAACAGGTGTTATTGCCCAATGATCTCAATGTGCAACTCCTCAACAGTCAGTATACCAAGCATATGCCTTGCATATTTAAATACACATTAGACATGCAGAATTCCTCAGCCAAAAAATCAGAAAAGCAGCTCTCACTAATATGTATGCATATGAATAGGCAGTTCTCACCGCTTCGTGAAGCTCCTCTCGATGACAGCATGACTTCTGAATATTTGTAGGCACTAATGGTCCTGATTCAATGATTAGTGTTTCTTCTAACTCAATCTCTTTCTCCAGCTTTACCAGCACCGGTGGCTCAACTCCATACCTGAAAATATTATTTTTTCAATACAGTTGACCTCTGGAGGGGTTTAAAAGTCTAAAATACTCTAATCTACAAATACTATTCGTGATTGAGGACAGATATGACAGGCAGATACGTGTGAAAATACTTAGTATTTAGTCTGAAATCCCTGGAATGTACAGAAAATAAAGTGTAAATTGATAGCATGAATACATTTGACTTGAAAGGAGAAGTGCAAGTGTTATAAAAATGCAGTATGAAGACACACCTGGATACTATCCGGCCGACATCAAGAAGGCACAGGCAAACCTGACGGGGATCTTTATGCAAAACTTTAAGATAAAAAAAAAAAATGCATCAGTTGTTTCAATGTAATTATGAAATTTACATTGCAGACTTTGGGGTATATTTATCAAAGAGTGAAGTTAAAGATCGCCACAGTCTGCTAGAGTGAAATTCCGCCATTCTCCATTCATTTCTATGGGATTTTGAAAAGCGTATTTATCAAAGGATGAACTTTCACCCATTGATAAATACTCTTTTAAAAAATCCATAGAAATGAATGGAGAGTGGGGAATTTCACTCTAGAGGACTGAGGCGATCTTTAACTTCACCCATTTTTGGGTCTGCCCCCCACACAAACACACAAACACTGGCATCAAGTATGGGAATCATATTTTGCACATTTAGGGTTTGACCCACCTGCTGGCGCAGTCTGATACGTTTAAAAAATATATTTTTACTCTATTAAAGACATGTGCATTGTTGGTAATAAATACTAACTATAAAGGATATTGCTACAGTTAAAACACGGAATTTAGTTGACGAGGGAATGGAGGATTGCAAAGTCTTAAAGTGTTTGGGTTTCTTAGATAAATTCTGGGGCTGTGAATCTTCATTGTGTAATGTTTAGCCTTATTTACATAAATACGTAATCAGCTTCTATTTTTCGTTTTTTAATAAAACTAACATTTTTAAAATAAATTTAAAAATGTTTAGTGAAGCATTCCAATTTAATTGTTAGATGAATTAACACTGTATTAATGAGCTGTCAAACAGCATCTCTTTTTAAAAAAAAAACAAGAAACCTTTATGACAGTTACTGGTCATAAGCTTGATCAGAACCTTCTGGGCATGTTCTAAAGAAATGATGATTTGTTGCTTAGACACTGGAAACAGCCTAAACACAAGAAGATAAAGAAAGTGTTGCACTGAAAGTATATTATAGTCTAACTGCTGTGCAGTCACGTTGCTTACTATTTTAAGATGTGTTACTCAGAAAGGCTCAATCGCATTCATTGTTGGATGGACACTAGTGTGCTTTCTCCAAAATAGCTTCCACAAATCAAAATAAGCATTTGTTCAACTAACACGGACAGCAGGATAAAAATTGTTGGGGGAAAAAGAGAGCAATGTCATGTTTCAACCAATCACACCAGGACATCTTAGGTCACTGGGTAGATATATACCTCCCAACATTTGAAAACCCCCCCAAAATATGGCAGATTATGGAAAGTTTGAACACATTTCTGGGGGTTTTAGGGTCAGATTTTATGTATTATAACAGTTTTGCTAATGAAGGTGAATTGCCCTTTTAGCTCCAAGTCACAGTTACCCCAAGAGACTTGCTTATCCTAAATAGTTACCATTGTATCTTTGCTTATGTTAAATAGTTACAATTAAAGTATCTTTATCTAAAATTGTTCCAAATGTGCAGCTGCCGAGTATTCTCAGGCTCTCTGTCAAAAGCCTCTTATATAATTACTTTTCAGAAACGTATTATCTTTTTCTGGCTGTTCAGTGCAGGAGATCAAAGAGAATGTCAGGACATTTCAGTTAATAACCAGGACTGCGGGTTGAGCAGTCAAAATCGGGACTGTCCCACGAAAAATGTAGATACAATATGAGAAGCAGTTTAAAATGCTGAGTTATGCTTATTTTATTCCTAATAAAATAAGGTTAAAAAAAAAAGGTAAAGCAACGTCTTTTTGGTTTCAAAATAGAAGCAACTATGTCATTTTTGGCTGCGATATCCAGATAAATAACCTTTGTGGTACCTGTAGGAGTATATGATTTTCAATTTGATTTCATGTTTCATGTTTTAATGAAGTGTTTGGAAAAAAGTCAGTATGCACAAGCTTAGGTTTCAAGTTTGTCAATGAAACTGGTACCCAATAAATGCTACAGGGGTTCAGACTTTACTCAATAAAATGTCTCTCCTGTTGAGTGTGGCCTTTCAGTCCTGCTGAGTGAGGCTTTTCAGTACAAGACTCACTATAGGACAGAGAATTGGGAGTGTAGCAGCTATAGCAGTTCTTTGTACCACTGGTGAACGTCACGAGCATGAAGCTTTCCTAAATCTGGCCATCTGGTATACATAACCAAAATTCCATGCAAGCATGTACTTCTGAGATTTACCAACTAAACTGCAAGCATTCATAATTCCACTATCATAACAAATGTCTATAGAATCAAGAAGAATTGTTACCTAAGCCTTCAGATTCAAAAAGGTAGGTTTCATCAACCCCAATGCCCCTGCACCAGCGCAGAAAGTTGGCTGTATTGTCACGAGCAAAGAAGGAGCCAGAAGGGGCATCTCTCCTACATGGGACTTTTCTCATGGGCACGCACTAGAAAAAAAGGAATATTAATGCATATTGGACACAAATGTTAAGTTGGTTTAAAATTAGTGTTGAAAAGGTAAAAATATAGCAGTGGTTTACAATTTAAAAAAATGCACATGTCACAACATGCATACTTAAATATGAATATTATCTTCCAGATTTAATACATTATAATTAATATATATATTTTTTATTTTATTTTTTAATAATAATAATTAATATATATATATATTTTTTTTTTTTTTTTTTTTTTTAAAGCACCACATATTCCTCAGCACTGTAACTAAATGGGTATACACATTGAAAACACAGATTCCATACTAAAAAACAACCCAATAACTGATACAAAAGATAAATAGGGCCCTGCTCAATAAAGCTTACAATCTGAAAAGAGAAGGGAGTGTGAGGCAAATGGTACTTTATTACAGCAATATTCATGTATTTTAAAGCTTGACAAAACCACATAAAATAAGCAATTCTTTACCTTTAGTTCTTCTGCTGTGCAACAGCGTTTCATTGTACTTTGGATAACAGAGATCAGCTGGCAGAGCAAGAAGCCATTATCCAGCTCTTCCATAAACTTGTCACCACTTACTCTGACTCCTATTAATACATGATTGGATGAAAGAAATATCACTCTCTGCTTAGTTCATAGATTTTTGTCAATAATCAAACTAAAGAGAATATGGTAAGTTGCCATATTTGAGTTAAATGTACTATTTGTCCCCTCTTTTCTTATTTATACAAACAGCTGTTTACAGTTACAACAACCCATGAAGATAGAGTTTCATGCAGCAGATCTTTCTCACGGTGTGGGATTATTCCCAAGACAGTTCTTTTCAGTAAAAGTGCACAGTGTCATATAATATTCTGCATTGATTTTCAATGTATCCATTTGCCCAATGGCCATTTTTTTAAATGAAGTACTGGGCTACTGGGCTTTCAGACAAGCCATCACAATAAGTACAGATGTACCACTACCCTAAAACTCACCTAAAAGGCCAGTGAGCCAGATAGACAGATCTTCTTGCATAGGCACCAAAGTGGCTTCATGGCGCACTGCCAGCCACTGGTCATACTGATAAACATCAACAAGGCCTGGTCCATGCCTTGGGGTCAAAGGGTTCCTTGGACTTAAAGGCGTATCATCTCCAAACCAGACCTATCAGAAAAAGAATAAATGTGACAGAGAATAACCCAATCAATCATCGCTCATTAAATTTGTAACCATATCTTTTAACAGCAATTAGGGTCATGAATTGAGTTCTAACCATTCCTTTCCCCCATATTCTTTATCCATCCAGTTAAATATGTTCTTACTTCACCTTAGAGGCATGCACTTCTGACATGTCATGTATTCTAGCAGCCGATTGTGCATCCCCAGCTGTAGCAGGCACTAATTCCTTGCACCCCACCAGTTGCACATGCTGAAGTTGTGTGACAGCTGGACTGCCAGTAGGCACATAATCTCACTTTAGAAATGTGGAACAACACATGGGGTAGGATTCATAAAAGATTGTATACAATGTGCCCTGCTGTTTGTTCCAATTGATGTGTAAGCGAATGAGAAAAGGAACACTGACACCAAAAAATTAAAGTGTTTCAAAACAATGAAAATGTAACATACTGCTCTACTGCACTGGTACAACTTGTTTTACTTTATGCACTCTACTATAGTTTATATAAAGAAGCTGCTGTGTAGCCATGGGGGCAGCCATTCAAAGCTGAAAAAGCACAGGTCAAACAGCAGATAACAGATAAGCCCTGCAGTATACGATGGGATTCTTCAGTACTTATCTGTTATCTACTGTGTATCCTGTGCTTGAAAGGCTGCTCCCATAGCTACACAGCAGCTTGTTTATGTAAACTATAGTCGTGTTTTTTAAATAAATACACCAGTTTCATCAGTGCAGGGCAACACTACATTATATTGCCATTCCATTAAAACACATACATCTTTTAACTACAGCTAAGAGCTCTGGAGAATTGGGAGGTAGATTGCAAGAAGAATTTTCCTTCTCCCCATGCCTATTCAGTATCTCCTATTTGTCTGAAACATTGTTATTCAATAGTCTGTTTCAACAGCATTGTTCCTCCTAATCTTTATAATGCTTTCCCGATACTGGGGAATTGTGGACAGACAGCAATATACTTTTAAAGATAGACTCTCCTATACATGGGCAAATATAGAATGGTTTTAGTGAATGGAAGCAGCAAAAGTATTACGCAGACTGGGGATACCTGGACATCTTATATATGCAATATATGTCATAGATTACAATGCCATAACATTTGGCAAATCCAATCAGATCTAATATAACCAAGTTATTCGTATAGGAAATTGATTTCCAGTCACTGCTGAAACCCATATAAAACATTACATTACCTGAACTGGCTGATGCATGTTTCACTGAAGAGAAAAAGTTCTTCCTATTCTAAAAGAAAATGGCATGGTTGAATTAAAATACCCATGGAAATATACATTGCATGATTGTAAACCTTCATACGTAAATGTAAATATTTATTATATATTTTTTTGAACTGCATTGGATAAATGATGTATGCATTAGGATTAGGTCATGTCACTTTTTTTTATTTATTTAAATCAAATTGGGAGCAGAAGTAGTAAATACTATTAGTAAGCATGTTGGAGACCTCTAGTGACCAAAAAGAGGCAAAACCACAATCTCCATAATTTCTCCAAAGCATGCTATTCAATAAAAAAATATTTTATTCACATCAGTAGTTAAAAAACATGTATAGTAATCCCTCTAACGCCTAACGCATTTCATGCTTACCCAGCACTTAGTCATAGGCAGAATCAGATTCTGCCTATGACTAAGTGCTGGGTAAGCATGAAACGCGTTAGGCGTTAGAGGGATTACTATACATGTTTTTTAACTACTGATGTGAATAAAATACTTTTTTTTATTCAATTGAAAAGTGTGGATCTTTCTGTATATACACTGCCTTACAAAAGTATTCACCCCAATGGCTTTTTACCTATTTTGTTACATTGCAACCTATAATTTAAATGTTTCTTAATCTTATTTTATGTGATGGATCTGCACAAAATAGTCTAAGTTGTTGAGAAAAATATATATAAAAAAGAATTAAAAAAATAAATAAAAAAAAAACAGAAAATTGGCATGTGCATATGTATTTGCCATGAATCCCCTAAAAAATCCTGGTGCAACCAATTACCTTCAAAAGTCACATAATTAGTGAAATGAAGTCCACCTGCGTGCAATCTAAGTGTCACATGATCTGTCAGTATAAACACACCTTTTCTGACATGGTACCACAACAAACCTGCCAAAAGAGGGCCGCCCACCAAAACTCACAGACCGGGCAAGGAGGGCATTAATCAGCATAGAGACCAAAAGTAACCCTGAAGGAGTTGCAGAGTTCCACAGCAGAGACTGGATTATGTGTCAATAGGACCACAATAAGCCGTACACGCCATAGAGCTGGGTTTTATGGAAGAGTGGCCAGAAAAAAGCCATTACTTAAAGTTAAAAATAAGAAGGCACGATCTGAGTTTGCCAAAAGGCATGTGGGCAACTCCCCAAATGTATGGATCAAGGTGCTCTGGTCAGATGAGACTAAAATTGAACTTTTCAGCAGCAAAGTAAATGCTATGTCTGGCGCAAACCGAACACATCCCATCACACCAAGAACACCATCGCCACAGTGAAACATGGTGGTGGCAGCTTCATGCTGTTGGGATGCTTTTCAGCAGCAGGGACTGGGAAACTGGTCCGAGTCCAGGGAAAGATGGACGGTGCTAAAAACAGGCATATTCTTGAGCAAAACCTGTGTCAGTCTGCCTGTGATTTGAGAATGAGACGGAGGTACACCTTCCTGCAGGACAATGACCTGAAGCATACTGATAAAGCAACACTCAGTGGTTTAAGGGGAAACATTTAAATGTGTTGGAATGGCCCAGTTCAATCCAACTGAGAATCTGTGGTCAGACTTCAAAATTGCTGTTCACAAGCGAAAACCATACAACATGAAGGAGCTGGAGCAGTTTTGCCTTTAGGAATGGGCAAAAATCCCAGTGGCAAGATGTGGCAACATAGAGACTTAGCCAAAGCAACTTGCAGCTGTAATTGCTGCAAAAGGTGGCTCTACAGAGTACCGACTTTAGGGGGGGGTGAACAGTTATGCATGAAGATTTCTGTTATTTTGTCCTATTTGTTGTTTGCTTCACAATACAGAAAAAATCTTCAAAGTTGTAGGCATGTTCTGTAAATTAAATTGTGCAAATTCTCAAACAATCCATTTTAATTCCAGGTTGTGAGGCAACAAAACATGAAAAATGCCAAGGGGGTGAACACTTTTTCAAGGCGCTGTATGTATGTATGTGTGTGTGTGTGTGTGTTATATATATCTATATACACACACACACAATGTTTTTGTTTAAGGTGCTTTTACTTAAATAAACTATAAAAATCTCACAGTGTTATCAATATCAAAGAGTTTGGATGAAGTAGTGCTGGCACATTACATGTTTCTGGTCCTGTTCTGCTTCAGCCATGAATACCCCTGTGGTGAGATGTGTATGAAAAGACAGACATCAATAGGGGTAAGAAGGTGTTCTCCAATCCCACTACATGTAAAAAGGACAGTATTGGGGGTCCCCGGTGGTGCAGTTCAGCAGTTGAGACGGAGGAATATGAAAGGGCCCTAGGGTTTTAACAAGGCTTTTGTTCTCCTTTAACAAACATTTTGCAGTCTACAATTAGCACTTTGTATGCTCAGTATAAAATGGATAAGCTGCTAATCATGTGGTAGCTAAGCATCTTACCTAAGCATCCATATTAGAGGGGAGGAGCAAATGAGATTAACCTAGAACTAAAGTAGATGAAGGAGATTATACTATTGACCATGAGAATCAGTACAGGAGCCCTATAACCCAATATCAATTAAAGACATAGGTTCCCTTTTTAGTTAACTTTTAGTACGGTATATCATAGAATGGCCTATTCTTATAGTCATATAGTCATTTTTTACAGTTTTTTTTAAATGTATTTGCATTCTGTAATGTGCGGGTAAGGAAAAACTAAAAACTAAACCTGCACCTGACCCTAACCCACAAAACCTTAACGCACACCCACCCTAAACCGCGCCTAACCTGTACCCAAGTCTTCTCACGCTGTACACTACTTCTTTGTTTGCCTCTGGTTAAAAGTCTCTTTGGGGGCAGAGGAGAAGTATACTTCCCCGGTCTGACCAGCACCCAATCCTTACCAGCAATGGTTGGCCAAATTTCAACCTAAAGCCACCCAACTAGCACAGCAGGTTTTAGGTCAACCCGCACATTACTACTGTATTCCTCTTCCCAGCTTCAGATGGGCACCATTCACCCTGGCAGCCATTAAAACAACCTATTGCTCTGTGAGGCTACAATTTTCTTTTTATTATTACTTGTTATTTCTTATCATCTTCCAGTCTTCTGTTCAAACAATGCTTGGTTGCTAGAGTAAATTGGACCCTTACAATCAGAATATCACTGCCTATATAATACTAAAAGTTAATTTAATGGGGAGATCCACTTAGACAAACTTTGGTTATTTTTTCCCAGAATGACCCCTAGTTACATCAACCAGCAAATGGCTTTATGTGAGATTAGTAACTGCTGTGACGGGCCAAGGAGGTCATTCTGCTCCATCATGTCATGAAGCAAAGGGTACTTTTAGCTTTAAATTATTAAATAGTGTTGTAATGCACAACTGAGACTGCTCTTAGTAAATCCCATAAATATGATTCACAGACTTCCATCAGCCCCTTGTCCTCATGTAAAGAAAACAGCTAATATTCTAGCAATATACAGGACAAGAAGTTTAAAAGTGAATAAAGTGCTGTGCATAAATAAATGATGGTGCCGGTACATTAAACTTTCTGTGCTTTTACTTTCCTGTAAATAATGGTCCTACTAATACAATAGATGTGTACATTATACAGTTTCAGGCTTTGTGAATATGTAAATGCTACTGTATATCATGATTTGCAAGTAATTAGCTCTAAAATTTCAGTGCATACTGCCTGTTACATTCTTCAGTTTGGCATTTTTCAGAATGGACTTTAGTATAAATGAAGCTCTGTGTGGAAATGTCACAAAACAAAGGCCCGCATCGAGCAAGAATTTGTTGGCAGAGCTTGCCGGCAATGTATTTATGTGATATTCAGAACGTTCCCTTTAATGAGAGGCCATGTGGGCAGCTTTGATAAAAGTTCTGTGCCGAACTTGAAAGAGTAGCCTTGTAGGCAAGTTCTCCCCATACATTCTTATATCACAGACTAGCATTGTTCGGGGATGTTGATTGGCTGTAGTCATATTTTGCCAGATGGCTGTATCCTTTTCTCCATTTTCTGTTAATTAACAGCAAAAGGTCATTTACCCCCATTAAAGGTAAGATGCAGGGGGATTTAGTTGCCCAGGGACTAATTGCCTCTTCTTTGGGCGACTAATCTCCCCGAAAAGCCTTCCTGGGATGGCACTCTGAGCACTTTGTTTTTCCGAAGTCGCCGAAGTTTCCTCGTGATCTAACCCTAATCTTAGCCCACGCCTGCCCGCCCCGCCGATGATGTCCGATGCCGATGCTTATTGGAAGCAAAACCAGCCTATTGGGTTTATTTAATGTTTACATGATTTTATAGTTATGTCATATAGGCCTAAGATGTAGAAAAGTAACTTATCTTCTAGGATTTCATTTATTATTTGACAAGGTAACACAAATAGTCAGGTAGACTGCAAAAATAATGAACATCCTGTAAGCCAGCGATTCTTGGTCAGGGCTCAAAAACAGGTCTCTATTATTTTTACAGTGGGTCGTAATGATCACTCTGAATACACTGAAATTACAATGCAAAACAGTGAGTAAAACAAGGTGCATAGCCAAATCTTGATTGCAAAGTTAATTCCCTAAATTAATTTGGGTTCCTATGAGAAAAAAAGGTTATTAAACACTACTATATACCTTGGTGTTTCTTCTGTTCAGATGCAGATACCCTCTCTCTCTCTCTTTCACTCAAGTAAAGTGCTACCCCAGGGCCCTTGGTGATTATATGTTTTAAATCATCTAAAGCAATCAATAAGGAAGTTTCCATTTAACCAAATAAACAAACATGTCATGTTCCTACACTGCTCTCATAGTTTACTGTGTAATTGATGGTAAAGAATGGCCACAGACATTGTATTTCCCTTTTAAAGAAAATAAAGTTTCTATGTAAAATACACAACAAAAGCAGCACCAAATGCAATAAAGAGGCCAAAATCCAGTACCCATCCTTCTTCCACACACACACACACATATATGCATAACAACACCCACCCAATATGCCAGCTGTTTCCCCAGGAATCTGGGAAAAGCCCTCTTGGTGAGATCTTGGAACTATTGTTTCAGAATCAACTCCAAACATAAACAGAGATGAGCATATTCTGCATGTGCTGATTAAGATATTATTTGTTGAAAGTAATTTTCTGTACCCCTATAAAAGATAAAGAACAATATATTGTAGTATTCATATAGGGTCCAATCCTCTCAAAGCAACAAAGGCCAGATATTCTAAATTCCGCGTTCTGGATTTCTGATTTAAAGTTATTTTTAGCTTTAGGAATGATATCTAGTCACTTGGAAAATGGTCTGATAAACAGCTGCAGTATTACTGACATTGTTCAGCCACAGGCTGCCTGATCCAATGCCATTCCTAAGGTTTCATGGGCCTGGTAGATTTCTGTGCAGTTTTGATGTGATAGTTTGGCTGTTAACCGAATGTGTACTTCTTTGTTGCACATGGCCAGAAACACAAATGATCTTGCCTGTGGGAACTCTATGTTGATAGATATATAAACATGTTAGCATCTGATTTTTCCCACACATTTTAGGAAATATCATATGATCATGTGTCAGGCTCATTAGGTGCATCTCACCTAGGCCGGGGGGGGGACCTTGTTGGGCCTCAGTGTCTATATGTGTTGACACTACCAAATGGCAGCAAGTAAGAGGCCAAAAGCAACTCATTTAGGAGATCATCAGAAAGTAGCTCTGTATGAGTAAGTCATATTCTTCACAAAGCTTCTTTTATGCACACAAGTGACTAAAGGGGTGGTTCAGCTTTAAGTTAACTTTAAGTATGTTATAGATTGATAGAATGGCTAAATCTAATCAACAAAGGCCTCCATTTTTTCTTTTTTTATAGTTTTTGAAATATTTGCTTTCTTCTTCCCACTCTTTCCAGCTTTGAAATGGGGGTCACTGACCCCATCTAAAAAAAACAAAGGCTCTGTAAGGCTACAAATGTATTGTATTGTTACTTTTTATTATTCATCTTTCTATTCAGGCCCTCTCCTATTCCTTATTTGGACCCTAGCAACCAGATTGCTGAAATTGCAAACTGGAGAGCTGCAGAATAAATTAATAACGCACAACTTAACCAAAACAACATTAATTCTGTATGAGAAATACATGTCTTGTTTGATACTGAATTATTATTAACAACAACAATAATAATAACTTCAATTAATAGATGAGATTAAAATGGACATTGAATCTCATACTGCAAACTGCAAAAATAGGCACAATTTGCCATTTACCCCCCATAACACAATGGATTTACCTGCATGACTCTGTTCAGTAAAATAAAATTTAAAAGCCTTTAAATTAACTTTTAACTTTTATGACAGTGATATTTTGAGAAAGTTTGCAATTATATTTTCTGCTTCCCTTCAGTCAAGGGAAGATATTTTATTTGTGCTGTCTTTGTCATCAAATATGGAATCGAAGGCACAAACAGACCATAGTGCTGCCATCATAGATTAGCTCTGTGATCAATGCCACGCATTTCTTTACATAGCAACACACATCCATCAAAGAGCCAATAACAGCACAGATAGGGTTAAAGTCTGGAATAAATGTATCCAAAGACTGTGCATTATAATGATAATGCTATTTCAAGAAGTTTCAGCCTTAGCTACAAATGACAGAGAATATATTTTATAAAGGAGCATCTAATTAAATTAAAGGTTGTTTATTATTTATTTTAAAATACATATTTAGACTTCCTGTTCATTCTATGGGGCAGATTTATCAAAATGTGAGTTTACCACCGAAAAATTAGGGAACTCCAACTTTCACCCATTGATAAATACACTTCTAAAAATGCCATAGGAATGAATAGAAGAAAGTGGGTGGGTTTTTCTGTGGTACACTCTAACCTCACATTTTGATAAACTTCAGTGCAGTGTTAATTATTCTTACAGCCAAATGTGAAATATAGTGGGAAGATTGGGATAAAGTAAGTATGAGATTAAAAATGTAGTTCAGCCTTATGAATAAAGGGAGTTCAGAGGGTGTGTAGAGAAAAGAGGGTTTATAGTGGAAATGCAGGACTTTCTGGTTTCTACTGACATGGTCACAAGGAGTCTCAACCAACTTGACCAAACATAATTATAGTAATAATAATAGTACATGTGAGGCGCAAAATATTTTTTTAATGTGAATTATAGAATTGGTTTTTTATGTTCGCTTGGATTTGAATTACCTCACCGTTCTGCACTCATATTCTAATGCTTAAAATCCCAGCTTTCAAGCAGTATGTGGGAACAGCTGGAATATAGTAGAGGGATATGCAACAGGTGCAATCCAGCTGCTGTAGACCTACACCCCCCTCCTGTTAGTTCATATATAATGATGGAAGCTGGAATGCAATATTTCCTATCCTTGCACTAGAGTTATGCAAAAAATATCCATTTTCTATGAATGTCTTAGACAAGTGCAGTTTTTTCACCAGAGAACTCCATTACTGCATTTCAGCACAACATTTTCGTATGCCATAAATTTGCCCTTAAAGGGGTTGTTCACCTTTAAATTGATGTTCTGAGAACATTTGCAATTGGTTTTAAATTGTGTGTTTTCGAGTTATTACTAGGGATGCACCGAATCCACTATTTTGGATTCGGCTGAACCCCTGAATTTATTTGTGAGATTCGGCCGAATACTGAACCCTAATTTGCATATGCAAATTATGGGTGGGAAGGGGAAAGCAATTTTTTACTTCCTTGTTTTGTGACAAAAAGTCACACGATTTCCCTCCCTGTTCCTAATTTGCATATGCAAATTAGGATTCAGATTTGGTTCAGCCGGTCAGAAGGATTCGGGCGAATGCGAATTCTGCTGAAAAAGGCCAAATCCTGGATTCGGTGCATCCCTAGTTATTACTTTTTTATTCAGCAACTATCCAGTTTGCAATTTCAGCGATGTGGTTACTAGGGTCCACATTACCCTAGCAACCATGTTTTGATTTCAACGAGAGGCTGGAATATGAATAGGAGAGGGCCTAAATAGAAATAAGAATAATACAGAGTCGGAGTATCAATAAATGTGTCATCTTACAGGGCATTTGTTTTTACGCCCTGGGAAGCCAGTATGCTCAGCAATGTTAGGGACTGTAGCACAATAGCTTCCTTTTTACCCATTACTGACCAGTCCATTACATATTTGGAGGGGGGCCCATGAAGTGTTAGGTACAACCTGCAATACAGAGGGCTGCAAATGTGGCTTTTTGCCTGTTTTTCTCAGGAAATAAACACACGGTGACAAGACAGCAGGACTTGACAGTAGAAATGAGGCCAGAGGCACAGGCAGTTATCCCCTAGGAACCACAAAAGCTGCATTTTATACCACGTGTCAATTCAGATTGATTTCGATTTGGCAGAGCTGCTTTGCAACTGTCTGGATGTGTCATTTGCTATGGTCACCCCCTGAAAGGGCTTCACAGTACGCCAGACAGATGGACATTTAGAAACAACTGTAACATTGTTAATACGATATTCCACGATCAAGTGCATCTACTACTAGATCATAAATCGCACAACGAACTGATGTGAGAAGCTACACAATGAGTCCTGACCATGCATCCTGGGCAAGGGAAACAAATGCCACATTCCCTCAAGACTGACAGCGTGGGTATCCAACCAGGAAAAGGGAAGCGTTCACATCTAACCAATCACAGCGCTGCTTAATCCCGCAGGAAAAGCAGCAGAGAGCTTCAGCACTTCAACATTGCGTAGTCAGTGAAGTACAAGCACGGTACTAAGCAGAGTTGCAGGTACATTTTAAAGCGCGAGTGTTTTATTCAAAAGGCAACAAAAAAAATACTTACTGGGCAGGAGTCCGTGCTTCTATAGGCGCAAATGTCACATAAAACTCTGGTTTTAAAATCACTGCCAGATCATCTCCCCAGTTTGCTGATTACTGACTAAACACCCCTACTACACCGTCCAGTTCGGACAAACCGCCTGCCCCGCCTTGCCTGCTTTCCCCTCATCTGATTGGTCTTCAGTTACGCCCTTGCTTCGAATTGACCAATTGTATTTCTAAACTGATGCTGTCACGCTGTGGGGACGCCATGTGACTCATAATCTGTGTGGCAGTGGGTGGGGTGGGATGTGAATATGTATGTTGGAAGGCAGTAATTCCCACAGACAGCTTTTGTGAAATGTTTTTCCAATGTAGCAGAACTACTCAGCACACTAGTAACAAGTTGTGACAGGAGAGACACGCAACTGTCACTTATAAAAATTATGCTTTTCATTCAAGCTTTGAATAAGCGAATTGTTAGCGATCCGCGGTTGAAATCATAACAACTGTAAATGCGAAATGCAAAGGCAGAAAAATGAAAGGAAATAAAATAAACGGGCGTTGGAATTGAAGTTACTGTGGTACTGACAACTTTGAATAAAATATCTACCTTTAGATACTGAAATATCTGTGTTGAGATGCTTAGGTTATGGTGAGCACTAATAAAATATAGTGAACTGCAGGAATTCTATTGCTGTTCTGTATTCCCTAATAATTACATTATTATTAAATATTAATAACTTATTTATAGAGCAACAATTTATAAAGTAAATGTGTTTATACAACTAAATCACGTGAATTACATACATAGAACATATGGAGTTACATACATCACAACCAATACAGGCACAAGAGGTGAGGAAGGCCTTGGGCAAAAGAGCTTACAGTCTAAGGGTGGCCATACACGGGCCGATAAAAGCTGCCGACAGACCGAGTCGGCAGCTTATTGGCCCGTGTATGGGGGCCCCCGACGGGCTTCCCCGATCGAGATCTGGCCGAAAGTCGGCCAGATCTCGATCGGATGGGGTTAAAAATCCCGTCGGATTGCGGCCGCATCTGTTCGTTGATGCGGTCCCGCGATCCGACCGCCCGTTTGCGAATGTGAAGGATCCGATCGTTGGGCCCTAGGGCCCACGATCGGATCAGCCCGATATTGCCCATCTCAAGGTGGGCATATCGGAGGGAGATCCGCTCGTTTGGCGACATCGCCAAACGAGCGGATCTTTCCGTGTATGGCCACCTTTAAGGCCTCTCTAAAGGGAAGGGAATAAGACACAAGGTATGGGAGTAGGCAAGATCAGAATTAAGTGGGAGAGAGATGTGGTACTGTATGTGGTGTTGCATTTGGTAGTTAAGCAGAGTGAGGGAGTGAGTTTTAGAGATTTCTTGAAAGCAGAAAGGTTGGGAGAAAATCGGACAGACCGTGGGAGAGAATTCCAGAGGAGGGGTACAGCCCTTGCAAAGTCTTGAATGCGAGCATTTGAGGAGGTAATGAGAGAACAGTTGAGGAGCATAGTAAGCGGTTGGTTGAGTATATAGAGATGAGTTCAGAGATGTAGGGAGGGGCAGAGTTATGAAGTGCTTTAAATGTCAGGATCAATAATTTGAATTTTATTTTGAAAGGTAGCAGAAGCCAGTGCAGGGATTGGTATAGTGGCAGGGCAGAGGACGAGCGGTTGCTGAGGTGTATAAGCCTGTCTGCAGTGTTCATTATGGACTGGAGAGGTGATAGTCCCTGGTGGGGAGGCCAATTAATAGAGAGTTACAGTAGTCTAGACGTTATATGACGAGAGAGTGAATATGAATTTTGGCAGGATCTTGGGTGAAAAATTATCGTATTTTGTATATGTTCCTTAGGTGGAAGTGACACGATTTAATAAGTGACTGGATATGAGGAGTGAAGGACAGGGCAGAATCTAGGATAACCCCAAGGCACCGAGCCTGGGGAGACGGGGTGATAGTGGAATAATTAACTACAATAGATACTTCTGGATGTTATGGGTGATAGTTGGAGGAAAGAGAACCATTTCTGTAGGTGTAAATGCTCACAAGTCCATCTGTGTGTTACATACAGGGAGTCAATGGAAGGTTTGAGTCAAAAGTTCTACATACTTTCACTTGCTCACTGTTACATAGTTACATAGTTAAATTGGATCGAAAAAAGTCAACCCCTCCAAATGAAAACCCAGCATCCATACACACACCCTCCCTACTTTCACATAAATTATATATACCCATATCTATACTAACTATAGAGTTTAGTAGCACAATAGCTTCTGATATAATGTCTGCATACTCCAGATGAGGCCTCACCAGGGACCTATAAAGACGCATAATTAAGTTTTCATCCCTTGAGTTAATGCCCTTTTTTATGCAAGACAGAACTTTATTTGCTTAAGTAGCCACAGAATGACACTGCCCAGAATTAGACAACTTGTTATCTACAAAAACCCCTAGATCCTTCTCATTTAATGAAACTCCCAACACACTGCCATTTAATGTATAACTTGCATCTATATTATTTTTGCCAAAGTGCATAACCTTGCATAACCTTGCATTTATCAACATTGAACCTCATTTTCCAGTTTGCTGCCCAACTCTGCAAAGTGGCAACATCCTGAATCGAACCTATAGTTCTGCACAATTTAGTATCATCTGCAAAAATAGAAACAGTACTTTCAATGCCCACATCCAGGTCATTAATAAACAAGTTGAAAAGCAAAGGACCTAGTACAGAGCCCTGCGGTACTCCACTAATAACACTGGTCCAATTAGAAAATGTTCCATTTACCACACTCTTTGTAGTCTATCTTTTAACCATTTCTCTATCCAGGTACAAATACTATGTTTCAGGCCAGCATTCCTTAATTTAACCAGTAACCTTCTGTGTGGCACTGTATCAAATGCTTTAGCAAAGTCTAAGTAAATCACATCCACTGCCATCCCAGAATCGAGGTCCCTGCTGAACTTCTCATAAAAAGAAATTAAGTTAGTCTGGCAAGATCTATTACACATAAAACCATGCTGGCACAAACTCATCGTATTATGATTTGCTATGAAGTCCAGTATCTTATCCTTTATTAACCCTTTGAAAAGCTTTCCTACCACTGACGTCAGACTAACTGGCCTATAGTTTTGAGGCAGAGAACGGGATCCCTTTTTGAATAGCGGCACCACATTAGCAATTCACCAGTCTCTCTGCACTATGCCAGACCTCAAAGAATCCTGAAAAATTAAGTAAAGAGGTTTGGCAATCACAGAGCTAAGCTCGCTAAGTACCCTGGGATGAATACCATCTGGCCCAGTCCTTTGTTTATCTTAACATGTTCTAGTATCTTTTGAATTTCTGCATGTGTGAACCATGCATCATTAGTTGTATTACTAGAATTGGAACTATTAAGAAGGAAACCTTCATTAACTGGTTCCTCATTTGTGTAGACAGATGAAAAATATGTGTTCAGAATCTGCGCTTTTAGGTATAATATACAGGTATAATCACATGAAACAAAGCTTTGTACTGTTTAGTCAATTGGACAGGTTAGAAAATTTCTGTAATATATCAATAATATCTTTGCATGTATTGCTTATCTGACCATATCCATGGGTGACTGACACGGGCACATCATTTTGGTACGATTGTTGACTGTCAATTAAATGGCCAGAATATCATCTGATTCTTCGTACTTTAACCCTACCGTTTAAATCTGGATGTTAGGTTTAGATCATGACATTGAAAAGTACAGTTGCTGTATAAAGAATCAAATCTGAACATTTGGCCAGCTTTATGCTTGGACGGGGCAGGGTGGGGCCATTTGTTTTGGCCTTGGGGTAAATAGTGCCCTGCAAAATGTATAAAGTACAGTGGCCCCTTGATTTGACCTGTTTTAAACATAAACCACAGCTGGCTACCTTACCTTGCATGTGATTCATTACAGAGCAAGTACTTTCTATTTATAAATGCCAGCATCATTCTCTTTCTATACGAAAAAAACCTGGTCTGTTGCTGTTAGAGTCAGAGTTAGTAAATAGGATGCAAATGCATTTCCAGCACCTCAACAATTGCAGTCAGGCCAAGGGCTTAGTAGTGGCCACAGCAGTGGTACATGACTTCTCTAATCAGTGTGCCGCTGTATTGTGTCTTTTGCAGAGATCTATTCCATATGCACACTGACTAGTGGATTGCAGTTCTGATACTGCATTCATAGTTGGGGTGGTAGAGGCCTAAATCAGCTGTTTCCACCTGCAGAGAAAGAAGTGTTCTGTTGGTAATGTAAGGGCCCGAAGGCTCAGTTGGAGTGCGGACCAAGGAGGAGGCAGGTAGTAGCCAAGTTCGTGGTAACAGAAGGATGAGACAAGAGAATAGTCGAGGTTCAGGCAAAAGGTTCAATCCAGGCAGCGAAGGGTCAATCCGAATAACAGGCAAGGTTGGTACACAGGAATCAGTCAAATAACACACCCAGGAATTCACGAAGATAAACCTATACTTGGGCCATGTCAGAAGTGTCCAGAAGCTTTATATAGGCCAGGTTTGGCGCCAAAGTTTGGCGCAATGACGTCATGACGCTGACGCTGGCGTCCTGACGCTGACGTTCTAACGCCGGCGTCCGTTCTGACGCCGGCGACCATTCCGTCGCCGGCGACCAATCGGCAGGCGGGAAGACGCAGACGTCATAATGCTGCGACCAGCAGGATCCACATGGAGGGGCCAGGAGTCGCCATCTTGGACGCCGTCGCCATCTTGGACGCCGTCGCCATCTTGGACGCCGACGCCATCTTGGACGCCGACGCCATCTTGGGAAGAAACTTCAGTTTCCATTACAGTACCCCCTTCCTTAGGGGGGGCCTCAGGACCGCCATGACTAGGACTGGATGGAAACTGTTTGTGAAATCTACGAATAAGAAGGGGAGCATGAACGTCAGAATCTCTCACCCAGGAGCACTCCTCAGGGCCGAACCCCTTCCACTCTATCAGGTACTGCAACACACCCCTGGAAATTCGGGAATCCAGGATTCTCTTGACTTCAAACTCCGGGTGACCATCAACAATAACTGGAGCAGGAGAGGATGAAGCGGGAGAAGAAGAAGGTATTGCAGGCTTGAGAAGAGACACATGGAAGACATTAGGAACCCGCATCTCTGGGGGAAGTTGAAGACGAACCGCCACAGGATTAATAATCTCGACAATTGGAAAAGGACCGATGAACTTGGGACCGAGTTTGGGAGTAGGTACTTTAAAATGAATGTTTCGTGTAGATAACCAGACTTTGTCACCAAGATTGTATTGAGGGGAAGATATTCTTCTCTTATCGGCAAATTTCATTTGGGAAAGAGAACTCTTTTCCAGATTGGCTTTGGTGGCAAACCAGATAGCAAGCATGTGGGCGGCTTGATCATTGGCAGCAGAACGTTCGTGAGAAGGAGATCTTGAGGGAATGCTAGAGGATTCTGACCGTACACACAAAAGAATGGGGACCTCTCGGAGGAAGCATGCATAGCGTTGTTATGAGCAAATTTGAGTTGCGGACCAGTCAATGACAGGATTATGGATGCGCAACCAGGGAAGTCCTAGGACTACTGGAGTTGACGGGCAATCAATCAACAGAAACGAGAGTCTTTCAGTATGCAAGGTGCCCACTTTGAAAGATAATTCTTGCGAAGACTTGGAGATGAATGCAGAAGAAAGTGGCCGGTCATCAATGGCTAGGACTCGGAGAGGAACAGCCAGGTTTTGTAGAGGAATGGAATGACGTTCTGCGAATGCTTTGTCCAAGAAGTTTCCAGCAGCGCCGGAGTCAAGGAAGGCTTGAGAAGAAATGGTCTTGGAAGCAAACTGGAACTGTACTGGAAGAAGAAAATGATGAGCAGAGGATTGGGGAAGATAATCAATTCCGCCCAGGTAAGTTTCCCCAAACTTACCTAGGCATTGGCTTTTCCCGACTTCACAGGGCACTCATGGGCAAAGTGGGATTTGCCCCCGCAATATAAACAAAGTCCTGCAGCCCTTCTCCGTAATTTTTCCTGTTCGGAAAGACGAGCACGACCAATCTGCATAGGCTCTTCAGTGGGAGTGGGGGAAGAAACTGAAGTCGAAGAAGAAGACGTAGCAGTGCTGGGGAGGATAGGTCTCTGGAAGCGAGGAGCCAGAGGAGGTTGAAACTTCCTTACTCGTTCTTTAACAGCTTGATGTTCTCTTTGTCGAGTATCCACCTTGACTGCCAGGGCAATAAGATCCTCCCAGCGTGTAGGCAACTCACGAGAGACCAGATCGTCCTTGAGGAGCATAGACAGCCCATTGTAGAAAGCGGCATGGTAACTTTCGTTGTTCCAGCTAGTCTCGGCAACCAATGTGCAGAATTCTATAGCATATTCGGGCACTGAGCGTGTTCCCTGACGAATCTGGAACAGACGTGAGGAGGCGGACGCTGCCCGGCCGGGAGCATCAAACACAGTGCGCAGGTCTCGGATAAAGGCCCTGGAGTCGTCAATTAGGGGATCCTCTTTCTCCCACAGCGGGGATGCCCATTCCAAGGCTTTACCAGTTAGGCGAGTAATGATGTATCCCACCTTGGCACGTTCCGAAACATATTGATGCGGAAGCAGAGTGAACTGGATCTCACACTGGTTAATGAACCCTCTACAAGCCTCAGAATCACCACTGAAGAGTGGAGGTGCCGGAATACGAGGTTCGGAGACATGAACCGGCGCCACAGGAATAGTGGCCGAGGCAGAGGCAGGAACCTGGACCGTAGGCGTGAGAGCAGACAATTTCTCCAAAATGGCTTCAAGAGCTTGGCCAAAATGAGTCTGCCGGGCTTCATAGGCCTCCATGCGTGAGGCTATTCCACGGAAGGCTCTTCCGAAGTCTGGCTGAGCAGAGGCTTTCTCAGATGGGTCCATGGCCCAAGTATAATGTAAGGGCCCGAAGGCTCAGTTGGAGTGCGGACCAAGGAGGAGGCAGGTAGTAGCCAAGTTCATGGTAACAGAAGGATGAGACAAGAGAATAGTCGAGGTTCAGGCAAAAGGTTCAATCCAGGCAGCGAAGGGTCAATCCGAATAACAGGCAAGGTTGGTACACAGGAATCAGTCAAATAACACACCCAGGAATTCACGAAGATAAACCTATACTTGGGCCATGTCAGAAGTGTCCAGAAGCTTTATATAGGCCAGGTTTGGCGCCAAAGTTTGGGCGCAATGACGTCATGACGCTGACGCTGGCGTCCTGACGCTGACGTTCTAACGCCGGCGTCCGTTCTGACGCCGGCGTCCGTTCTGACGCCGGCGACCAATCGGCAGGCAGGAAGACGCAGACGTCATAATGCTGCGACCAGCAGGATCCACATGGAGGGGCCAGGAGTCGCCATCTTGGACGCCGTCGCCATCTTGGACGCCGTCGCCATCTTGGACGCCGACGCCATCTTGGACGCCGACGCCATCTTGGGAAGAAACTTCAGTTTCCATTACAGGTAAATTATAAATTATAAGTTCCATTGAAAGAATAGTTGTACAGGACAACTATTTTTCTATATAGTGAAGGTCAGGGTCATAACTATAGTGGAAGAAGACCCTGAGCTTGCAGGGGGCCCAGGAGTGTGGAGGGCCCAGTAAAGCCCTAATTAATAAGCAATTGTAATATATCTTATTAAGTCAACTTACCAAAGTTCTGGGCCCAAAAATTGAATTTGCTCTGGAGCCCAGTAACATCTAGTTATGCCACTGGTGCAGATCACTGAAATTCTTCTATACAACTGGTCATTTAAATTTTCAGGGTCAAGGAATAAAAATCAGATACTATTCATAGAAATTAGGTATTTTTAATCAATGTATACTGGAAAGTTGCTTATTTTTGATAAAACAAAATTTTATTTTTGAGTTTACATCCCATTTAAACATAAATATGTGTAGAGGTTGTGGTGTATATAAATCATCATGTATCACTGGGCTGGCTCTATAGTGTTCTTTGGTTCTTCCTATGTCATTAAATTGCACGAAGAATCTTTGTTTCCAACAAGAATGACTGGGTGTTGAACACCTGGAAAGCCGAAGGTTGCCAACCCCCGTTATAAAGTCTCCAGGCCAGCAGGAAACAGAAAAGGATACAAAACTTATAACACTTCCTGCAAATCTGTATCAAAACAAAAAGGGGCAATTCTATGGCAAAGCAAATGTGCCATGTTTCCTTTTGTAAAACACAATTACAAAAGCATAGAAGTTTGATACCCTTGGGAGGAAGTTTCTTTTGAATCTTTACAAATAAAGCTTGGCAGCTGTTTCTTAAAAAATAGTTACACAGTTTCTAAATATAAGTGAAAAGCAACTGTTTCTCCAAAACTTCTACTGACATATGAGCCATAAGACACAGAGAGTGCATTGTACAATTAGCTTAGTGTTAAGCATATAAACGGTATATCACGGGAGGCAACACTTTCTCTCTACCCTCTGCCGTTCTCATGGAAGTAATATGAAGATGTGAACCTCCCCCCCTAAAAAAAATAATAATAATAATAATAACTTTTACTCAGCTACTTTCCAATACATTTTTTCAACTGCCACAATCAGTCAAACAAAGAATAGAAAGGGACAGGCAAATGCTGTTTTCATTTACAATTACATTTACAAATAAATATAGGATCACTGAAAAGTTGTTATGAAAGTATATTGGCAAGTTACTTAGAATTACTTTATCTTTTATTTATTATTCCTTTTATATTTTTGACAAATATTAAATGGCCGCAATGATGTCCCTTAGGTAGATAGATGAGCATGTGCGTTCCCAAGTAGAGCCAAAAGATTGGTGGTATTTTATCGCAGTTTTTTGCAATAAAGCTTTTGACTGTCTTATGAACGATGGTCCCATTCCAAGAGATATTTATAACTTCTGGCTAAAAGGCAACTGTTAATATTGGATCTTTAAACAGACCAAGAGAAATGTGCAAGTTTCAATATATGATTGACGGTCATAAAGACTTATTTTTATATTGTGCGCAAGTTTGGATGTGCTTTGCAGAGTCAAACATTCCTTTTGTGATTGCTTCTAGCTATACACTAATATGAGCCAGCCCTACCCTGCACCATTCACCTTGCTGCCGGCCCTGTTTGTATCAGGTGCATGTTTCACATAAATTTATTCATTATGCATAATGCTGATTAAGTCATATGGAATAAAATTATATTCTTGCAATAAGATTTTTGAGAAGAAAAGATAGGTGTAACAGCAAAAACATTTTTAAATTGTTAATATAGAGGCTGAGCATTAGTTTATCTGTTTTATCCTTGTTGTAGCAAAACTTTATCCCATCAGTCATTACATGGGGTAAGACTGATACATTATCTCCAGGGAGCAGCCACATCGTTCCTAAACAGAATTTTTTTGCCTCTGATGGTGCTATGGAACTGTATACGACCGCTAAATTGTAATGAATATTATAAAATGGTAAAAGGTGAGATTCTGACGCACAAAGCTGCATTTGACCAGTCACTGACTACAAACTACTCACAGATTTTACCGCTGGGGCAAATGCTTTCTAGTCTCTATAACAGCTAAAATGGTTAGTGCCAAAAAGGGCAACAGGGGTTGTCCTTAAGAAACAGAAAGGGGAAAAAACCCTAAATATCAAACAAGGAAAGCAGGCACATTCTCTATTAAAACCTAATGGACAGGAGAAGTGTCCCTCCAAGTGTGTTCAGGGTAAAATATCTTAACCTTTGTAACCCCGGATTTCACCATTATGCTTCTTGATGTGACAGCATCTGCCTTTCAGCTGCTTTCATACAGAGAATAGAACAGCACCCACACTGAGGCAGCGCATGGTAGGAAATGTGACTGTGCCCTGTGTGATTCCTCTATAGCCCAACCAAACTCCACTGCAAAAATGTATCTCCTATTGCAAATTATAAGGACATTATAAGCAGGGCCAGGACTAAGGGTAGGCAGAAGAGGCGCATGCCTAGGGAGCAACGATCAGGGGGAGCTGGGCACATACAGGTACTTTTGCCTGCCCTCCCCTATTCCCAGTTCTGGGTGAGAGGAAAGCAAAGGCCTCTCATTGGCTCTGGCCATACAAATTTAAAGCTGTAGTGGACAGGGGGTGAAAAACGTGTCACTCCCCCTGCACGTCACTTGCCGCGCCTCAAAGCTATCACTACGCATGCATGTGGAATTGGGGGCATGGTCGAGAGCGACTCTGTCTAGGGCGACCTTAAAGGGCACCTGTTGGGCAAAAATATTATCCCCAACCAATGGTGAGGGCTAATAGAGACTGCACTCCGGTTGGGGGTTACATTAGTTTTTTTTAAAATTGCCCTCCGCCAGCACTAGGTTACCCTGCAATATGAGCGGCCATGTTGGGGCACACACATGTGCATAATGAATGAATACTGCGACTTGCTCACTATGCGCATGCACGTGAGGTCAGAAGCTCATTATGCACATATGCTATGTACAACATGGCGGCTCACTCTAGGAGCTCCCTCCCGGTGCGTGTGTCCTAGCGCTGGCGGGGTGCAATTTCTTTTAAAAAAAAAATACTGTTACTCCCAACCAGAGTGCGGGCTCCATTAGCCCACACCTTTGGCTGGGGATAATATTTTTGCCCAACAGGTGCCCTTTAAAGGTTGGGCCGGCTCTGATTATAAGTCATGGAGGAGTTCCATGACCATATAATGGCACAAGGCTAGGCGGAGTGGTTTGATATAGGTGTTTTCTAATATTCTCATATTTCACAACGGGGTTATATTATTCACTATATTATTCACTAATCACCATATATAAAAATATAATTTACAGGATATTTATATCTCTTTTGTATTATAAGAGTATTATACGGATTATACATACTGTGATTATTAATAATTTATAGTGTGCATTGGTCTTCTGTAAAACTTGACTTTAGGGGGTATATTTATCAAAGAGTGAAGTTAATAGTGAAGTTACGCCACTAGAGTGAAATTCCGCCACTCAACATTCATTTCTATGGGATTTTTATAGGCGTATTTATCAAAGGGTGAACTTTCACTTTCACCCATTGATAAATACGCCTTTCAAAATCCCATAGAAATGAATTGAGAGCTGCGGAATTTCAGTCTAGTGGCGGAACTTCACTCTTTGATAAATTTACTGCTAGGTCTCTACCCTAGAGGTAAAGAATGCTGGAAGTTGGTCAATGGCATGACTCCCCTCTCCACATGTTCTCTGTCCAGTATGAACTCCAGTATGTATTTTCCATTACAGTATATTCAGAATGTTATATACTCTAGTTGTTTAATTACATTACCACCAAAGAAAATAAATATTTATGTTAGGATAGATACGTTTATTTGTACAGCGCCACCAGGTTACATAGTGCATAGTTACATTTATAATATACTGTATATACAATCATGTGAAGTACAGGTTAAATCTTAGTACAAGTGCTAGTGATGCAAAAAGCTCATAGGACTCTGAGGTTATAGTCTAATATCACCTTTATGTACAGTAAGGTATATGGTATGCTGTATATTACATATGTATATACTTTAGTTTTTTTTGAATTAATAAATGCATTTTAAACAATACACACAAATATAAAAATAGGGATGCACCGAATCCAGGATTCGGTTCGGGATTCGGACAGGATTCGGCCTTTTTAAGCAGGATTCAGATTCGGCCGAATCCTTCTGCCTGGCCGAACCGAATCCGAATCCCAATTTGCATATGTAAATTAGGGGTGGGGAGAGAAATCACGTGACAAAACAAGGAAGTAAAAAATGTTTTCTCCTTCCCACCCCTAATTTGCATATGCAAATTAGGGTTCGGATTCGGTTTGGTATTCGGCTGAATATTCGGGGGTTCGGCCGAATCCAAAAAGGTGGATTCGGTGCATCCCTATATAAAATATATGTTTGAGAGAAAATAAATAGCACAATTGTGACTCTGGAGATACTGTGTATTCATGTACTGGATTTTTATATTCAAAATAAACCTGAAGATGCTTTACAGTGAACCTCTGAAAGAGTACGCTTATTTTAGGTTATGTCGTAAAAAATATATAGAAAATTATGTAGACCTATTGTATGCCACTGAGAAGCTACACGGCTGTGTGTGTATATGTCCCAGAGTGCCCGCACTCAAACCCAATAAAGCCAGAGGCGCACGATCAAGTAGATTGTAGTATATAAGTAGAAGATCGGCACTCACTGTAGTATGGTGAAAATATGTTAATTTATTTCACACAATTTTACATCTTATCCAACGTTTCGGTCCCACATGGGGACCTTTCTCAAGTATCCTTGACCGAAACTTTAGATAGGGTAAGAAATGTCAAAGGGTAAGAATTTGGGTGCCTACTCATTTGCTGTTCTGGATACCCCTATGAGATAGGATCGGCCCACCCAAATGTAGGACTGATAAATGTGGGAAAGAATACAATATCATACAAGGCATTATTCTGAGACAACTGACAATTGACAATTGCATTTTCAACAATCTGGTTGCTGGATCTAAATTACCCTGGCAACCATGCCTTGGTTTGAATAAGAGACTGGAATATGAGGGCCTGAATAGAAAGATGCGTTATAAAAAGTAGCAGTAAAAATAAATCTGTAGCCTTGCAGAGCATTCCATTTGAAAGCTGGAAAGAAGGCAAATAATTCAAAAACTATTAAAGAAATTAAAAATGAAGGCCAGTTGAAAGGTTTTTCAGAATGTACCATTCTATAACATACTAAACTTTAACTTAAAGGCGAACTAACCCTTTAAGGTGCATGTATGATTACTTTCCTCTTGTTTTGTCTCTCTTCTGTGGAGGGGTCAGTTATTCAGTCTGTAGTTCCAGTCTTCATAAGATGCCATTTTTGTTTGAGAGTATGGGCACATCCTTATTTATATAATCCCACAGCCTTCTTGTACATGAATTCCACACTGAGGGGTGGCCTACCATAGGGCATAGCCTGATATCATCATTGGTAATATAGCTAACATTCAAAAGATCTCCTAAAGATGCCCATGGATGGTATGTAGCCCTCCTGTTGTTCCACCTCTTCAAATCAACAGCTGGAATGATTAAAACAGAAATAAGTGAAGAGGTTCTATGCCTCCTCTTTACTTCTTTATCTGCTGATACACATATAAGGTTTCCAAACATTTTCTGAATTGCTCCCAGGAGTTTGTTTAATTCTCTACAGCCAGAAAAACATGTTTGCTCCTGCACATATTTACATTATAAACACTAACTCCGAGTATGTATTTTTCTACAATATGCATAACTTACAAGATAATTTCCTTTTTTTGCAAAATTAAAAAAGACATTTAAAAACTTAATTGAAATAAAATATTATTGAAATAAAGTTATATATAAAAAGGATGATGTCATTTATATATTTGTGGAATTAAGTGGCTGTTTAAATGGCCTCAACAGTAAAATGTGATGGCATAGCTTAATATATATACATACTCAGAATAGTACTTCACCACATATTTGCATTAATAAATAAGTGTGAGACTGTCTCGTTATGGAGAATTCAGAATCCTATGGTAATATGGCAGCTTTCACTCAAATGTTTATGTGCCATTATGCAAAAGGAATGTTCTGTGCACACAGTAAGGGTTTGTGACCGTTTATATGAAAATGAAAAGCGAGGTTAACACTAATGTATTTTTAACATTTAATGCTACTAGTTGTTTGGGAACCATATCAAGCATTGATTATTGTACATCCCAGATTTCACAGAGAAGTGGTGTAAATTTGTGATCATTCATTCTCCAAGACATGAGCATGTCAGCATGGTGGTGGCTGAATGTCCGTAACTCTGTTAGACGTCCAAGTAGGCGAGCAAAGTGCTGAGGGTTGTCTGGATGGTGGCGTTTGCAGATCTTTTCCAAGATATGTAGAAATGTTTCCTGGAGTTTTTCTACAGACTCTTTGTCTTTGAGATACTGCCGATCTGAATAAAGTGAACATGTTTTAAACCAAACTCAGACTAAAGAACTGATTTATAAGAAAAATTATTCTTTTCTTATATTACCCCTGTAATTTGCAAAGCCAATCTCTGAAAAAGGGGTAAAATGCCATTTTACCACTGCCAATGAAATTGTTTTTACATAGTTTGACATAATATGCAGAAATCAAGTGGGATGAAGGGTGAGGACTTCAGACGGGCAAGCGGACCAGTTTATATATATATACAATGCACCCAGGAATTAATTATATATAGTAAAATTATATGTACTAGAATGATTCATTCAAGTCTAGGTGTATGTTTAAGATAGGTGTTAGTAAGGTTTTAACATTTAAATTAGTAGGTGTTAAAATGGCTTATTAGGCCAGTTCAACCACTTTCTAAACCAGTGTTTCTTAACATTTGTTCGCAAGGGACCCAAAGGAAATTCATGAACAGGTTCAAAATCAAAAATTTTGAAAAATGAATTAGAAAAAGTTTTGCCCCTGATTTTTTTTATTTATTTATTTATTTTCTATTATTGTAACTGATGAAGTTGTTAGTTGTGGTATTCTTTTTTTGTGGAGGTGACTGCTCCTTTAAGTAACTGGCTTTTTTCAGCTCAACTCTTACTATGAAGTTACAGGGGAAAGTATGTGAAAACTTCAACACCAGTGGTCAGGGATTTACACACATATCCCTCTCGCCTTCAATCTGTGTACCACAGGGAACCAAAATAAGCCAGACTGAGACTTTTAAACTATGGCCGATGTCTACCACCTTGGTCCACAGTGCTCAGTAGGTATATGTGGCCTGCAATCCTCCAGCAGTTGTTATACTATGTTGTAATTCTTTATCTTGCTCTTGACTGGTAATGATTTTATCAAAAACACTTATGCGAGTCAGAGATAACTCATCTCACAGGGAAATAGGGACCAATAGTGGGAGAGAACACAATAGTCAGCCCTGTTTATAAATACCTGGTGTTAGTATCACCACTGCAGTGAGAAGCGCATATTCTTCTTCTACCATCTTAAGCTCGCCAACACTCTTGTAGAAATTAAACATTGGGTTTATGTAGTCATGAGATATCCCTAAAAAAGACAAACAAGTTATTTTGTTTGATATGTGCCTATTGGCTCAGACTAGCAAAATCTCAGAATGAAGGAACTTAAAAAATTTCTATTTGCAAAATGTGAGAGAGTTCTTTGATCAAAATAATTGTATATCAATAACATTTTACTCTTTCAACCACATTTCAATTTCACTGCTCATTTTTCTCTGCTTAAACATACACCAAAATACTTCCTTTCAACTTTATGGAACTTTTTGTTAGTAGTCTAAGTTATTAGAACATAATTAAAAATGTCCTTTTGAAACTTATAAATTGAAGAATGCTTCTCTTACAGAATTATAGCTTTAAACAACAATGAAACACAATAAAATGCCTGATGGCTGAAAATTAAGTTAGACGTATCATAATCTGTGAAATTACATTGTTGGTCACTAGAGGGAGCCATTTACAAATACTGGGAGAGTTAGTGGCATGCTGTCACTTATACTGTTTTAAGTACTGAATAATCTCATACAAAATTGTGTTTTGCAATCACACACACAAAAAACCCTTGAATAATTGTGACTAGATGTGATTGTCATGCATTGCTCAAGTCATGGCAAAATCACAACCTCAAATATGAATAAATCTGCCCCTGCATTTACAGAAAGGCCAGTGATAGAATGATTATGTCTTGTTTTATTGTACATGCCCTAAAGATGTCTTAAGCTTTGTTTTTAAATTGTAAGTTGAATAATTGGGACTTCTCTGTGTCTTTGGTATATATATTGTGTTCCACTGGTATTTTGTGCATTTGTAAGTCAATTGTTTGTTGCCTTTGTGGGCAACTATGTTCCTGAGTTTCCGGTCATCCTGATACAGTACCTGTGTTTTTAACACAATTATCATGCAGACCTTTAGAAAGTGCAGGTTAAGTGAGTAAACTTAATATTTTTTCATGTTATGTTGTTACCCTAAGGCCAAGACTGTGCTGATTCTCAGCCTATGGATAAACACAAGCCAAGGATCAACCCCTACTTTCAGAACAATATTAGAAACAAATAGTGATGCACCGAATCAGGATTCAGTTCGAGATTTCAGCAGTTTTCAGATTCGGCTGAATCCTTGTGCCTGGCCGAACCGAATCCTAATTTGCATATGTAAATTAGGGGTGGGTAGGGAAATCACGTGACTTTTCATCACAAAAGAAGAATTTTTTCCTCTTTTTCCTTTCCTGCCCCTAATTTGCGTATGCAAATTCAGATTCGGTTCGGTATTTGGCCAAATCTTTTACCGAGGATTCGGGGATACGGCCGAATCCCAAAAAGTGGATTCGGTGCATCCCTAGAAAAAACAAGGGTTCATACAATAACAAACTTAAAAAAATAAATACAATTACAATGTTTTAATACTTTAAGACCAGAAAGACGTTTTAAATTTGCTCATTTTCTGCCCCTACTCCTACTTTCATTCTTTGCTTCTATTTTGTAGTGAAAGAAACATATAGATCTTCTGATACAGTATGGCCCATGCTGCCTTTATTATGCTGATAGGATCTTTGTGGTTGTTGCCATTCTTTTATGCAGTGTCCAGGCATCAGTTTTGCTTTGTTGATGCACACATAGCGCTTTGCATATTAATACACAAGTATTCAGCTTCAGATGTTTTCAAATTCAAATCCTTTCATATCCTTGCTAATTATTCTAACTACTGATACAACGATACAGCTGCTGAGCAATAATTAATAAAAACACTTTCAGCAGATAAGGCTGTTTTTATTGATTCTCCTTTATTTTTCTATCCTGGAAAAAACATCACATTTATGTTCCAAGCATGGGACAGGAGAATATTCATCTGCCTTCCTGCATATAATATATAAGATAAATTGTGCAAGTTAAATATTTAAAAAGTTTCTTAATTCACTATGATGAAGCTTATATCAAATGTTCATTTTCACAATAGTTCTCTCCTTTGATTTTTGAAAAACATCTATACTTTTGTGACTTATCTAATGGTAATCTATGCTACAATTTTTTTTTTTTAAAAAAAATGTCATACCTTTTATAGCTGCTGCAAATAATGCACATTTCAGTTTTATGGAATAATGCATGGATGACATACAAAGCCATTCCAAAGTATTTGTTGCTCAAGTATTTAGCAGCTCTGCTGGTGGCTAACAATTCACAATTCTTTCTTATTCATTGTACAGGGAATAACAATCACCTGGATTTGCACAGTGCATTTGCAAATGAGGTTATTGTCTCTCATTAATGTTGACTGCCAAGTTTTTAAAATGTCTACTATAAAGAAAACATTGCCAAGTTAGTATTTAGGCTGCTACGTAACATGTTTGGTTTAGTCTGGTTTAATTTGGCATCATATTCTGCAGATGATAAGTAGACTTCAATTCTGCTTAAATGAATCAAAGAGTTGCCAATATCTGTAATGTTATAGAAGCAACTTTTCAATTGGTCATCACTATTTAGTTTTCATAGCTTTTAAATTATTTGCCTACTGACTCTTTCCAGCTTTTAAATGGGGGTCGCTGACCCCATCTAAAAACAAATGCTCTGTAAGGCTACAAATGTATTGTTATTGCTACATTTTACTATTCATCTTTCTATTCAGGCCCTCTCCTATTCATAATCGAGTCTCTTAATCCAATCAATGCATGGTTGCTAGGGTAATTTGGATCCTAGCAACCAGATTGCTGACACTGCAGACTGGAGTGGTGCTGAATAAAAAGCTAAATAACTCAAAAACCACAAATAATAACAAATGAAAACATATTGCAAATATAACTCTCTACTTCATATTAAAAGTGAAATCAAATATGAACAACCCCTTTAACCTGCAGCAAATGTTGCTTCCATTAAAGAGTTACAGCACTTTATATATATCATATATAGGGTTTTATGACAGCCGATCTTACCACTCTTCCGAATTCTCTCTTCCAAGATGTCTGTATGTCTCTCAAGCAACTTTCTGTTAAAGAGCTCTGCTGAGCGAAGGAACATTGCTTCCACTGCAGAACCTTTCAGGAGAGCAATCTGATCTTCATGGTCTAACGTCTGAAAACCTAAATGAAAAGTGAGGGAATTCTATGATGTACCAGAAAGTGACAATAGAAAGTTACATTTATAAAGAAGAGAACTATACCTGGTAACTTTTTGGTGAATTCCACGAGTATTTGAACATGTCTTGTAGCCATCTCTGTGAGGAAAACAAAGTTGTCATCACTGCCCATGTCATCCTGCAACTAAAAAGAAAGTGCTGATTGGTTAAACAGTTTTCACGACAGCCATTTTGCAAATAGAAAAGTAACAGTAACTTATTTCATCTATAACCTGATCTGCTTGTAACCTGTCTATCATCATTTCAAACACCAAATGTGTTGTGTAAACTCTAATAGGTAGCCATTACCTGTACATAAAAATGCTTGCTACGGTGTGCCAGATTCACATATAGGGGCTGATTTATTATGCTGTGTAAAAAAAACAGTGACAAAAATTTGGCGTAATTTTATAATGCGTTTTTTATTAGAGCAACTTCCACCAGAACTCACTTAAAAATGTCTGAAGCTGTGTAAAACAATGGAATAAAATCTGGCATTTGCACTGTGTAAAATAAAACACACGGTGATAAATTCGCCATTTATTTTACACAGCGGTTTTTTTTTTTCAGAAAATTTTACACAGCGTAATAAATAGGTGTATATAGGGGTAATTTACTGAGACCCTGGACACAAGTGCAAGATCAGTTAAGGACACAAATTTATCCCCTTGGCACTCATTTAATAAGCATATAAATATAACATATAAAAATTTACAAGGTTTAGAGTGCAGAATCAGCCTCCCACATGGGCAGAGGCTAAGCCTCCCCAAACCTCTCTGCTACATAAATAAAAATAAGAAAAGAGGGGGGAAATGTGATGCCTTACTGAGTGGTGTCACTGACAGGTGGTACAATTCCGTTTTGTAGTCAGCTCTTATTCAAGTGATTGTCTGATGTCTACCTGCCTAAGGTTCCTTAGGCTTTGGGAGGGAGCCCTATATATCTCCAGTTAGAAGTTGGGTGAAGAGGTGACATCACAGATGCATTTGGCATGAAGGAGTAGCTGTGCGTGAGAAGCCAGACTGCTTGAACCTATCCTAACATTGTTGAGCTGACTGTGGGTAAGTTTACATCAATTTATTCTTTTTAGGTGTAGGTCTAAGTCAGCCCTAAGTAAGTCAGTAGGTATAAATCAGCCCATATGTGGCCACCTGTAGCCTCCCCAAACAAACAAATCACCCTCTGTCAATGACCTCTCCCATCATCACCCCCTGACTTGTGTGTCTAAATGAAGTGCATCTTAGGTGACAGTTGGAGGGGGTGCCTAGGTGTCTCCCCCACCCATCCCTCAAGAATAAGCACTACCGTATGCTGCACTGTACTTAGTGGGATCATAGAGGCCTGTCATAATGCATTGAGGTGCAATCCAAAAAAATATGGCCGATTGTGACCCCCTTTTTCACCTTTGCACTCTGCCTTGCACATAATTAATGACACCTTGGGGCCCATTCACTTAGCTCAAGTGAAGGAATAGAGGAAAAATAGTTCAAATTTCGAAGTGTTTTTTTGGCTACTTCAACCATCGATATTCGACCCTAGGTAAATTTGCCCCCTTATATCTGCAGTCTCATTTTATATTGCCTCCTTCTGTCAACTCATTCCTACTGCTGCTAAAATCTTTCCTCTCATCCTGGACCACTTAGTCACTTCCAGGTTCCTCCCATCTTCTCTTTATTCGTCATGCTATGGGCCTTATTCAATTCCTACAAAAAATGTATTTTATGGTTTATCAGATGAAAACTAGAGTGAGATTCAATTTGGGGAGAAAACATTTATCCTTATTCAGTTTTAGTTTTTTTTCCCAATAGATTTCAATATCGTTTTCAAGAGATATGTTTTTCTCATTGAATTGCATCTGGCTCTATGGGACCATCTGGAATTGAATAAGGTTAAAGTTTTTCTCATCAAATTGAATCTGGCCTTATATGTGGAAGCTTTAGTGGGTCAGTGAACGTGAGTACAAGGTATACATTCAGTGGAAGCATGGCTTGACACAAGTACTTAGTGCACATATTGCATATTTATTTTCCTGTGCAAAAAGGAATGTCACAAATGTCTTAGGTGAATAGACTCACCTAATTCTAGTCACATTTTATACAGCATTCTCTGCCTTTAACCTTTGCATGAGGAAAATCTCAGACAAGAAGAATGTACATTGTCTTTGCTTATTATTGCCTAATTAAAAGGGATGTCCAATTACATTAGGTGCTGTGAGTTTATTATATTGTTACCTAGTGCTGGGTAGTGTGTTGTAATCTCAAAATCCTTGGATACAATCTTATCTCCTTCATCATCAAGAGATTACATATCTTATCACCCACTAATTTTCAGTCCTTTCCTTGAAATAAGAGTTTTATAGTGTCCTTATTCTGGGCACCGTAGTAAGATATGGATCAGACTTACAGGTCTATCTTTGATCATTATCTTTGTGACCTCTGTAATCACTAACAAGCCTCAAATAACACTTTGTTTGGAAGTGCAATGCTAGGATTTTTTGAGTAACAAATATAGCGTACCACCAAAGGGTACCTTCAAGGTTCCCTATACCTTGCAAATTCCAAAAATGATGTATCAAAGTGAGACAAATTTATCCAAAAGATCCTAAGATCACAATTATCCATATTATGATATTGTTCATATTAAATGTTATGAATTTAGCTTCAAGACATGTGGCTGTGTCAACATATATAACCCCTCATAAACTTGTGGGTCATAATAGCAAGGAGAAGGAGGATTATGATTATTATTTTATGTTTATTACTACAAGGACATTTTATTAGCATATTTTCCTTAAGTAAAATGTGTGGAGCTTTAAGTAGTGGCACATAGTAATTTAAAAAATGTCCCTCTTTAGAGCAGTTTGGTATGTTATCTGTACAATACTGGTGTCAGCCTTGTCATAAGTTGAGTTGAGTTTAGTTGAGTCATGTGATACAAGTGATATTACCGAGCACCAATTGTAAATGACAATTTCTAAGGATATATTGTATAGGTAATGTATGGCTTCATTCCTCTTTTAGAAATATATATATAATGACTTCAACTTACAATTAATCTTGTAGCCAGACTCTGAGGCAGCCGATGTTTAAGATGTGAATCCATGACATACTGGAGAAGGCCCATCTGTTCTTGTGTAAGTTCTGTGTTCTCCTGCACCAATAAGAAATCAAGGTTAAGAAATTATCATACACCTAGTGGATCCACATTACATGGAGATACAACTACAGGTATGGGATCCGTAATCAGGAATCCCGTTATCCAGAAAGCTAAAAATTACGGAAAGGCGGTCTTCCATAGACTCCATTTTAATCAAATAATCCACCTTTTTCTCTGAAATAATAAAACAGTACCTTGTACTTGATCCAAACTAATATATAATTAATCCTTATTGGAGGCAAACCCAGCCTATTGGGTTTATTTAATGTTTACATGATTTTCTAGTAGACCTAAGGTATGAAGATCCAAATTATGGAAAGATCTGTTATCCAGAAACCCCCAGGTCCCAAGCATTCTGAATAAAAGATCCCACACCTGTATTTTCTTAATGACAACAATGTAATATGACAACACAGCATAAGAATAATAAAAAAGTACTTGTGCCTTACAAAAATTGTGTTCTATGAACTACAATAGTTCATTGTGGTTACAGTATTTACTGTATTGACTGTTGTTTGTTGACACTGTATTTCTCAGTGATTAGACATCATTTGGGGGCCGATTCACTAACTTCGAGTGAAGGCTACTTCGACCATCGAATGGGCTACTTCGACCTTCGACTACGACTTCGAATCGAAGGATTCGTAGTAAAAATCGTTCGACCATTCGATAGTCGAAGTACTGTCTCTTTAAAAAAAAACTTCGACCCCCTAGTTCGCCATCTAAAAGCTACCGAAGTCAATGTTAGCCTATGGGGAAGGTCCCCATAGGCTTGGCTAACTTTTTTTGATCGAAGGATATTCCTTCGATCGTTGGATTAAAATCCTTTGAATCGTTCGATTCGAAGGATTTTATCGTTCGATCGAAGGAATTATCCTTCGATCGTTCGATCGAACTATCTGCGCTAAATCCTTCGACTTCGATATTCGAAGTCGAAGGATTTTAATTCCTAGTCGAATATCGAGGGTTAATTAACCCTCGATATTCGACCCATAGTGAATCGGCCCCAAAGTATGTGTGAGCAAGCTAAAGTCTCCTTTTTACTCACTGGAATTTAAAGACTGCCAACAATCAGCCTAATCCCTGTGTAAATATATACATAGACGTGCTGTTACTTATAAAACCTGTTCTACCACCAGGTGACTGATTTACTACAGTACGTGATCCTACCTATATTTATAAACTGGTATCCAGCATATGATTTATTTGTGAGACAGGGCAACATATTATACAGGGCTACTCTGTATTTTCATTTCATTGGAGAAACAGTGTGTTCGGGATGACAGGTACTTGAAATTTTTGTGCAGACTGGCATTGATCACATACATATATTAATGTCACATGACCATTACACATGCTAGAAACGTTAGTTGGGAATATATCATAATTCTGAATCATAACATGTATTATTTTGCTACATTTTGTTACACCAGTGCTGATAGCTATTCAGTTCAGTACATCTTGCAAAGAGGAGGGTTAAAGAGAACCTCAGCCTCTAAATTGTTCTTAGTCATGCCTAGTATAGGGGAGTAAATGTGCCAGGCATAAGGACCTATTTCTAAAACCCAATAAAGTATTCATTTCCAATTCTTAAACTTCAACATAATTGTTTCACTCCAATCCGATATCAGAGGAACATTTCTATAACTAATTTTTTCACTTTGCCTTATTTATAATAATCATCCACCTTAACTACACTAGCAATTACTTGTATTTGGCATCAACATTTTTCTGTTGAAGGGTGAAGAACTGTGTCTCAAAGTGAGAGAAGTCACTTATTTTTTAATAATACTGGTTGAAATACCTTGAAAACAATTAAAATTCAAATACCTTTTCTACTTGTGTTGGGTTCTACCTTTGTATAATTAAGAACTTAATTAGCTACTTGTCACTTATGGGGCAGAGTTATCAAAATGTGAGTTTAGAGCTTAATAAATGAAAACTCACCCATGTTCTATTCATTCCTATACAATTTTTAGAAGCATAGGAATGAATAAAGCGTGGGTGAGTTTTTATTTATTAAGCTGTAAACTCACATTTTGATAAATCTAATGTATTAAGGACAGGGCTCCTACCTACAGGAATACACACTGTGTAATCTATATACATAGCTTTATAATGTATATAGTGTAAATCATTTAACTTTGCCATTACACTGAGAAAGAAAACTTTTTTTTTACTAAAAGAGGGAGAAGTAGGTTGCACCTGATTTGTTTTAGTGGTAGACGTCACTTGCTTTGTTTCATGTCCATCATTGTCTTCATGAAATGGTTTCTCAGACTGAGGCTTTGCATTTTTCCTAAGTCGTTTTGACTTACATTGTATTTCCGTTAACAAACCTAAAATATTAAATGAATATAGTTTTATTTATATAGTAGATTTAGATTATCAGTGATATAATATAAAAATATAAATATATATATATATAAATATATATATATATTCTTTGAACTCACACACTGCACTGTGTTTCCTTGACAAAGGTTCCTGTGTGGGACCGAAACGTTGAATGAATAAACCTTTTTTCTTTTTTTGACACCTTTTGTCTGTTTTTTGCTTAAAATCCTGTGAGTGCCATTAATCTACACTTTGCACCTACTTGTGCTATATATATATATATATATATATATTATTTTTTTTACAAATAGCATAAAACTAAATTTTATCTAACTTATTAAGGTTCTTAGGTCAATAATCATATTTTCAGATAAATACAAATTTTTAGAGTTTTTTTTTAATTTTTGAGATTTATTTACAGAGGAAATAGCTTGAATCTTAAAATACACCATCTAAAACCTGTCAAGGTCATGTAGAAGTCAATGGCAGAGGTCTCTTGAACCATTTGAAGATGTTAATAGTCTTCATTAAGACTCCAGTTTTTTCCAGCTTTGACCGAAAAACCGGGCAATTTGAGTTTTTTTCGCTAGTTTTTGACTCAAACTTCGCTGAATCAAGTTTTTTCTTAAATAAGAAACCATTTGAGTTGTGAGTTCATTTGAGATCTGAGGTCTAAAAAACTCTAATATTCGACGTTTGATAACCCCCTTTATAAAAAATTGTTCTGTAGATATGTATGGATAGGAGACAGCAAGAATACAGACTTCTAGAAACTCCCACCTTCCACACCAATATTCCTTGTCAACACTGCCCTACCCAAGCCATCTTCAGTCTTTACCTGGGCTCTGTTGCATATAATAAACCCACATATTGTGCTAGGTTTTCTAAAGGGTGCATACATTGACCTCTACTGAATCAACAGTATAGCACACTTTATAATTCACCATGGGTGTTTTTTATCTTTTAGAAGATCTACACCATAGCTGTGATATAAATCTCAAAATCACTACTCCTCTAATTTTAGTAAATCACATTGCCTGATTCGCTGACCTATTAAGAAATCTAGGTATGACTACTGAATTGGTGAGTGTCTGATTTATTGTGCACTTACATTCAGCCAGCATTCCCATCTGTTTACACTTGCGCAGCCGACACTCTTGGCATTTTCTCCTCATGTACATGTCCATTTCACAGTTTCCTCCATTTTTACACTTATAAACTGCATTCTTAGTAATACTCCTTCGGAAGAAACCTACAGATCAAAGAGTTTTGGATTAACAAGATGGAAATTGTCTTTGTTGTTGTCTAACATAGTGTAAAATACCATTATGGGTTCATTAACGGAAATGATATAGAAATAAAGTAATAGATGAAATATATATCTGAGGGATTGTTTAAGTATAAAGTGCTATATTGAATATTATTGTTAAAGGACAAGGAAAGTCTAACATAGAATAAGGCTAGAAATGCTGTATTTTGTATACTAAACATTAACATGAACTTACTGCACCACAAGCCTAATCAAACAAATGATTTATGCTTTCAAAGTTGGTCACAGGGGGTCATCATCTTGTAACTTTGTTAAACATCGTTGCAAGACTAAGACTGTGCACATGCTCAGTGTGGTCTGGGCTGCTTAGGGATCGTCATAAACAAAGCTGCTTGAGTTCTGCATGGCTGGGAAGTAAGGCGGGGGCTCCCCCTGCTGTTCATAAGTATGATTGTTTCCCTGCTCAGCAGTTAGGGACCGTCTGACAATTCCTATCCACAGCAGTAAATGAAGGGAGAATTTCACTGCATACAGTCAGGTTTCTTATAAAAACGCTACACATTTTTTAATTAAAGTATATTGGATATAGGTTTCTTTTTCATTAAAGAAAGTAAAAATGGGATTGTATTTTTTTGCCTTTCCTTGTCCTTTAAATTATATCTCATCCACTATTTCTGCAACGGCAAATCCCCTCTACCCTTCATTTGCCCATTCTTAGCTATATTACTGTTGAACCTTCTGTATCTCTAATTAATTTGTGTAAGTTTATCAAGAAACAACATTCACCAAGGTGATAGTTTAAGTATAGTTAATGTGTGGAAATAAGCTACAGAGATCAAATAAAATGTACAAAATACATAGCTGGTCAAATGTATCATTGACAGGCTGCCAAAATAAACCCAAGTATATGTATATATGATTATGTTGTGTAAAAATGTGTAAAAAGTGTATTGTGTGTGAGTGGGGGTGCCGTGTGTCTGTATGAGAGTGTATGAGACTGTTCTTTGTTACTGGATGTATACACCCTCCATGGGACACACTTCCCCACCCTACATTACTCCTAAAATATTCCAAATGATACTTACAACGTAACCAAATTCCAGACTTACGGAACAAATGAGGTATGTTAAGGTGTGGTGGCCAAGTGAGAGAGCACAAATTTAACCCATCTATGCCTGGCGCATGACCAATTTTTCAGTGCCCAATAACAATTATCTTTGAGTAAATTGGTATTAATATTCATTAACCCTGAGATATAATCTGAGTCCAGGTACCACAGCCAGGCCTTCTAGCAGACACCATATATGTGCAATAGTTGAGAAGCACACAGGAATACTATTTTAATAGGGGAATATAATATTGGGCTCTAACGCAAAAATCTTCGCAATGCAAATAAATGTTCGCAAAGTGAAAAATGTTGCCTTTGCGAATACTTTGCCCCTCATGCAACAGTAGGATAGCGATTTATAGTTTGCGATAGTGCGCAGTGTATGTAATAAAATTTTGCAATCACAAATCCAGTTTTGCAACAAAATATTTAACGAAACTCCAGAGCAGGCTTAAGATTTTTTTTAAGAATTAAGATTCGCAATGCAATAAAAGCAACATATTACATGACGAAACATATTACATTGCGACATGCAAATTTTTATTCGCAAAGTTTTGATCTTTGCGAATTTTATAACATTTCCCCCTGAATGTTTTATCATTCTTAAACTGTTCACCTGTTAACCTAATATAACCTATGTTAACTTATGCATGCAAAATTGACTCATCATTTTTTCAAAAACAGCCACTTTTTCTTCTGACTCCATCTTTCAAATGGGGGCCACTGACCCCATCTTAAAACAAATGTTCTGTAAAGCTACACAGGTATTGTTATTGCTACTTTTTATTAGTCATCTTACTATTCAGGCCCTCTCCTATTCATAGCTAACCTATTATTCTAATTAATGCAGGGTTGCTAGGGTAATTTGGACCCTAGATACCACATTGCAAACTGGAGAGCTGCTGAATAAAAAGTTGACTCAAAAACCACAAATAATAATTATAACAATAAAAAATGAAAACCGATTGCAAATGGTCTCAGAATATCACTCTCTACAGCATACTTAGGGGCAGATTTATCAAGGGTCGAATTTCGAAGTGATAAATACTTCGAAATGCGACCCTCGAATTGAAATACTTTGACTTCGATATTCGAAGTCGAAGTATTTTTCACCGAATTTGGCCATCGAACGATCGAAGTAAAATCATTCAATCGAACGATTAAATCGTTAGAATGGAACGATTTTAACGTACGATCGAACGATTTTACTTCGATGTGTGAAGACTTAGAAAAATGGTCTAGAAGGTCCCCATAGGCTAACATAGCACTTCGGCAGGTTTAATTTGGCGAAGTATTGAAGTCGAAGTTTTTTTAAAGAGACAGTACTTCGATTATCAAATGGCCTAATATTCGAGCGATTTTTACTTTGAATCGAATTCAAAGTAGTAGTATCCTATTCGATGGTCGAAGTATCCAAAAAATTACTTTGAATTTCAAATTTTTTTACTTCGGAAATTCCCTCGAATTTGCTTCGACCCTTGATAAATCTGCCCCTAAAAGTTAATTCATATGCTAACAACCCTTTTAATGTATGTTTCACTGGACAAGTGGACAAGCACAGAACCTACCAGCTAAATAAGTAGGTTGTTTATAGATGCATGCACCAGAGATATCATTTTATATATATATATATATATATATATATATATATATATATATATATATATATACACTGTATATATATATATATATTTATAATTATAAAGTAATTTTTGCATAATTCATAGTGATTCTTTCCTGCAGCATTATGGGTCATCAATACCTCAAGTTTAAAATCCATAGTCTTGACGATTGAACAGCTATTTCATCTGCCCTGTAATGCTCAATAAGGGATAATATTCCAACTAGAACTGATAAGGTGCTTGATACCTGAGCTAAAGAAATTCTATGGAAGAATACCTATTGTACATGGAAAAGTCTGTTGATGTAGGCATACAAGTAAATGTAAACAATTGCTGAGTCAGGTTTTGTTGCTAGTAAATGAGTATTTAGCAAAACCACATCAGTTCATATACTATGGCGTCCAGAAATGTACTTTGTACTTTATTCACTGTGCCTGTATCTCACCCAGCAGCACTGAAATCTCCTCTTATCTGTTCCACAATTGCTAGTACATAGTGTACAGCACTCAGCAAATATTTATAAATCAAAGTATCAGTTTCCTAGTTCAGCTACAGTGCAACATAAATACTGCGGTCATCAGAGCTACTGCTGTCAGATTTGATGACTGCTGTCAGATTTGATGAAAGCACAAAAAAAACCAATAACATTTGGTTACACATATTACAACCAATTAAAAATTTGCTTTCATATTCTGACTTGCAGTAACCCAATAAAAACAAATTGCTGATTGATTGCTATTGCATTGTGCAGCAGTGCAGTTTAGCATGGGCTAGTAACTAAAGGTGGCCATACACGTAGAGATCTGCTCCCCGATATGCCCACATTTGAGATCATAATGTAGGCAATACGAGCAGTCGGATCACGGGACCGCATCAACGAACAGCGCTTCGACGGGATTTCTAACTCTGCACGATCAGCATCTGGCCGACTTTCCCAGATATCAATTAGGGAAGCCCGTTGGAGGGCCACATGCATGGGCAGATTAGCTGGACTCGGTCTGTCGGCAGCATTTATCGGCCCGTGTATGGCCAGCTTTAGTCCCGCAGACTCATACGGAAAACATTTTTGTTTTTTTGATAGAATAAAATACGGTTCCTAAATTAAAAAGAAGGAAGTTCATTGTCTTCCAAACAGTATTTGTAGTACAGGTATGGGACCTGTTATCCATAATGCTCAGGATCTGGAGTTTTATGGATAATGGACCTTTCCATAATTTGGCTCTTCATACCTTAACGTCTACTAGAAAATCATGTAAGCATTAATTAAACCCAATAGGCTGGTTTTGCTTCCAATAAGGGTTAATTATATCTGAGATATAAAGAAAGAAATAATTTTTAAAAATCTAGATTATTTGATTAAAATATAGTCTACGGAAGCAGGCCTTTCTGTAATTTGGAGCTTTTTGGATAACAGGTTTCTGGATAATGGATCCGATACCTGTAGTATAATTGCTGAACAAAGCATGTAGTGTATAAATAAGGATCCCCTTATTGCCACAGTCACCCCTCCCAAATTTTAATAAGTATTTTACAAGTATTTTGTGGTTTTATGTTAAAAGAAAATCTGTTTCTCAGCTTCGTGACAAAAAATATGTAATTTAAATCCACTGACTTTACACGACTACCTTATAATGCAAATAACTGCACATTCTACTGTTAATTATCAAATTGTGTTTTTAGGAAGCCAAACTTTTTTGCCTTGTTGATAGTATCTTTTTAACACAAGAGTCATAAAAGAAATATCTATATAAATAAGGGCTATTTTGTGTTGTAAAAAGGGAAGACATTGGGTAAAAAAAATGTGTGGCTTAAGGAGGCCACATATAGTTCAACAGCCCACTGAATTAAGGAATTAAAGGAGAAGGAAAGGTTAAAACTAAGTAAGCCTTATCAGAAAGGTCCATCTAAATATACCAGTAAACCCCCAAAGTAATGCTGCTCTGAGTCCCCTGTCAAAAGAAACACTGCATTTCTTTCCTTCTATTGTGTACACATCGGCTTCTGTATCAGACTTCCTGCCTTCAGCTTAAACCTCATTGCCCTGGGCAAGAGCATGCTCAGTTTGCTCCTCTCCCCCCAGTGTCGGACTGGCCCGGCGGGACACCGGGAAAATACCCGGTGGGCCCCGACCCTTAATGGGCCCCCGCCGGGCCAGACACCTCTCCAGATATCTTTTAAAAAGTTTCCCTCCCGCACTCCCGCAGCGCCGATCAGCGCAGCGCCTTCTGCGCATGCGCCAAGCGGCGCCTTCACGCTGGTGCGCCAAGCGGCGCCTTTGTGTGCGCGCGCTCAGCGCGACGCAGTAGGGGTTGGGGGGCGGGTCGGAAGGGGCCCTGGACAGTAGTCCCGGTGGGCCCCGGGCCCCCCAGTCCGACCCTGTCTCCCCCCAGCCCTCCCTTCTGTACTGTAATCTGAGCCCAGAGCAGGGAGAGACTCAGGCAGGAAGTGATGTCACACCATGTTAGTACTGCAGCTCCTATCTTAAACAAACAGAGAGTTTCTAGAGCTTTTTACTCAGGTATGGTAAAACATTCTACAGAATAAATATAGCATTCTAGCTTGCACTATTGCAGCTAATCTATTGGCAATAAAATATCTCCGTAGCTTTCCTTCTCCTTTAAGGTGACCATATCTGCAGGTGACAGGTGTAAAGCTGGGAGTGGAGTGGGGAAAGAGTGTAAAGCCATGCACTTAGGCTACAGTAGTAGTTTAAATGATTATAGATTGAAGGTTGTCAGGGATTTATAATAATAGATAACAAGCTTGGATGCAGAGTTTATTGGGAAATATTGAATGCAAACATAAATACAAAGGGAATGCCAGCATTGTTATGACAAAGTATAAATCATCTGTTCAATTGGGGTACAATTTTGACTACTAATACATTGAAAACCACAGAGGAACTGAAAAAGGCAATCAGATACAGACATAAAAGCAAAACCCTAACAAATTAATGGTGTGTGTTTACAAAATGAATTTGTATCATGATGTAAGTTCTAGTTTCAGTCAGCAAAATCCTAGGATAGCCAACTCTCCCCTTGGAAAGAATAAAATAACCTATATACTCCAATAGTTCCATGGAGCATATCATTTAAACCGTCTAGTTTCTAGTTTTTTTTATTACAACTTTTTGGCTGTAAGACAAAGCATTAGTGTCACAAAAGGCAAACAAGCTGTGCTTCCAACCAGTTCAAAGGGCAGCAAAGCATTTCTGCTCAATGTGACAGAATTCCTCGAATCACCCGTGGTATTAGGTAATATGGTTTACAGGCAAAATACATGCAAGATCACTTCAAAGAGCTGGTGGTGCTCCAAACATAAGATCTACTAAGCCAAAAACAATAGAGGTTTCTCCTTCAGCATAGGAAGGATTTCTTTACCGTAGGAGCAGTCAGGTTAAGAAATTAAGATAAAAAAGAGGCAATGAGTTTTTTTGTAGAGGCTCAGAATCAGATGGCAGTCTTATTCACAAGATAGTTATGTGTACTCTAGTAACTTTACTAATCCCCTCTTCCATTGCTCTAGGACCCTTTGGAGAAGCCAGCCCTACAGTTTGGGAACCACTGGTGTAAGGCCTAAATAATGGCAGATTTTGCTGAGTATTAACTAGTGGCCAGCAGTATTATGGTTTATGTGAATTACAGTATATGCAGTACGAGAGAAGCAGACAGTGCCGGGCCAAGCCGACCAGGCGCCCTAGGCGACCCGTCTGGCCACCGCGCTCCTCTTGGTGCTCGTGCGCACGTGATCCCATCCCCGAACGCAGTGTGTTGACACATGCACAGAGCGCCGGAGGGGAGAGCACTGAGGGGAGGGGAAAGGAAGGGGAAAGCGCTGGAGGGGAGGGCAGGGGAGAGCACCGAGGGAAAGTGAGAGGGAGGAGAAAGTGCCAGAGGGCAAAGTGCTGGAGAGGAGGGGAGAGCAGTGAACATTGCCTAGGAGTAGGCAGAAGACAGGTACCTGCCCAACGCTCCCCCTTTCATTGCAGGATTGTTATGCAGGTGCCTCTTCTGCCTATCCCTAGTTCCGGCCTTGGAAGCAGATGACAAGCTCTTGTTCTCAAACCAATATGGATATTGTAGCAAATTCAAAAAAGGCTGGCCAGGGTGTTTTTCATATAACAGTCTGTGCATGCTTGTGCTTAACCACACATGTACAGTAAAAGTGGTACAGAATCATTCAAGAGAACACTGTTGTTAGTTGTTCTAAAGTATGTAATTGTTTGGCTTTCCTATCACCAATTCCATTGACATTAGAAAGTAGAAATAATTAGAAATGACCAATGAATGAAACTGTAAAACCTTGCATGTTTGCATGTTTTAGCCTTGTGCATTCTATGCCCTGTGTACCTATAAATATATGATTTACCTTTGCCCTACAGTACTGGGAATTATGTAATTGGATAAAAGAGCAAAACAGATTATATTGCTCCAAAGGTACGTTCAAAGGAAAATATAGATACAGTATACATACAGTATCTTAGAAATTCAGTTTGTTTCTTTATGGAACCTGCATGATTATTCTAACATTTTCATTACTGGAAAAAACGTATCCCTACAGAGAATTCCTCCAGCCACCAAATGGGGAAAAGGCAACGGGAGTTAATTAAAAAGTAAAACATATGATAATGTTTAATTTTTCACTTCATAGAGTAAATGATTGAAGCATTGGAGGCTAATATATCATATTTGGAACTAATTGTTCTCTTACCTTTGCATCCTTCACAAGTTAATGCATTGTAGTGATATCCTGACGCATTATCTCCGCACACGACACACAGCTCGTCTCCTTTAACCCTTCCAACTCGGGGGCTTACCCTGTGCTTCTTGGTTTCTGGCAAACTTATTATATCAGTGTCTATTGAATATAGGTTATCTGATGGTATTCTCTTGAGATCATAAAGTCCATTGGAGCACCACTCCTCTGCGTGCTGTGAGTAATAGTTTGCGTTCAAGTGGTACGGCGATGATGATGATGTCATTGACTGGTGGACAGACGGAAACTGTACATGGTTGTATGGTGAAGAGAATGAAGGGCCTTGAGAATCATGGTCTGAAGAGTTGGTGTGCACAGAATGGAGACCTGCAAGAGAGATAAATTATATTTCATACATAGATTATGTAAAAAGAATGATAGACTTTAGATGTAATAACATAATACATAATAACTGAATAAAATATTTACCGTGAAGCTGCAAATAGTAATAATACATGTACTAGTCTCTCATCTGTTTAAGGGGCAAGTATTATAGCTTCTCCTGCCATGCTTAGAGATAGGCACTGCTTGGGCACTCGACCATGGCACTTTTTAAGTAGACTCAAGTAACCAAGAATACAGAGTCAAGTACACACAGAGCAGTCAGGATTCATGTTAGATGCTTGCTTCCACTTGGTGCTGGCCATGTACAGTTTTGCTCAAAGAATCCATCTGTATGGTTTTGGATTATAGCTCCCATTGTGCTTTAATCCTTGATTATATCCTGGTGAGTGCTGGGATTTGTAGCCCAGAAGCATTTGTTTGGAGCAACACTGCTATGGAAAGTTTGTGTGTAACATGCAATATTAGGCAAGGCATATCTAAACATTTCCTCATATTTTAATTACAGGCTGTATGTTGTTAATAACTAACAAGCAATAGGAAACAGAGGAGCTTTATTAATTATGAGACGTCAGTGTCTTGCTTACAAGAAACTGTTAAGTATTAAAGCTGGAGTGACTGAATGTCTAACATAATTGCCAGAACACTACACTACTTCCTGCTTTTCAGTTCTCTAAACTTTTAGTTAGTTTGAGACTTGAAGGATGCCACATGGGACATAATTGTTTAATTTGTTTGCTTTTGAATCTAACCTGTATGCTTAGGATCAAAAGCATTTAAACATGACCAGGGAAATGTCTTTAAGATTAGTTTGAATAATGTCTTCAAAAATACAGCAAGTCCAGTTGATTTGACTTATTACTATATCTATACCATGACCTTGATGAATGAGAACCTTCACAAACAGATGTGAATAATGCATAATCAGTACTATGTAAATGTTGAATGTTATATAAATGACTGTAAAGTGGGGAATGGCCAAAAATCACCAAGATCCTATTCCATGGAAGTTTTCAGCAAAATGATATAAAAATTCCCAGTGGGAGAGTTTTATCAATATATTATAATACAGAATATAAATACATTACACAAAGGGCCTGATTGAAGAACGCTCAAGCCTTCATGCCTTCATGCTTGAGAATTTAGGTCCATTTAGGTGTTTTAAGCTGGCCATAGATGCAAAGATCCGATCGTATGAATCATCGTACGATCGGACTTTTTTTCTACCGACCCGCCACTAACCATTCAGATCAAAGTCTTACCAGTCAGATTAGTAAAAGAACAGATCAGCAATGTTCTGCCCCTGACAGCAATCGTACGATATCTATGTCCAACCAAAGCTAGTGACAGTCTCCCACTGAAAATCATACGATCGGCAATACACGCAGAGATATTATCGGCAGCCGACAGAAATTTTCTAACCTGTCCGATCGACCAAACGACCGATCTCTGCCGGACGAAAAATGTCGGGACTCTCCACACATGTTCCGAAAATCGTACGAATCCTCGATTCGTACAATCAGATCTTTGCGTCTATGGCCAGCTTTAAGAGTTAAAATACTTGTGTGGTTTCTTCCTTTGAATACCTCGGCTTCCTGCCTCCATGACCAAAGCCAGCTTGGTAGGAAGTTGAGGTATTCAAATGAAGAAACCACGCAAGAGTTTAGGAACGCTTGCATGGCTTTTTGACTCAAAGGCTCTAGCATTCTTAAATCAAGACCATATTATTGTTCAAATGTACAGCACACTGTCTGGTTCTGGTTGCACAATTTTAAATAACAGTTTTTGCCAATGAAACTCTTTTTTTGATTAATTAGGTATATATATATATATATATATATATATATATATATATATATATATATATATATATATATATATATATATATATATATATCCTGTGTAAAAAAATGTCCTAGTGTATAATTTCCAACAAGACAACAATAGACAGCAGATCATCACTTGCCGATTAAGCTTTTACTGGCAACTTTCTTTGGCTGAACAGAAGCTGTCAGTGATAAAAGATCTGTCATGCTAATCACAGGTAATGGACTATAGATTACATCTATCCTATCATTTTACTGTTCTACAATACTCTGTCCAAGGGCAGGGTAAAATGAGAAGTACCAGCGTCGGACTGGATTACTGGGGGCCTAATGCAGCTGCGACATCAAGAGCCCTCCTGGCAGACACCTTCTGACTTCCAAACTAAATCCACCCCACTCCCCGTGTGCACACTGCGGGCTGCTGATCATTGGAGCGGGACTATGCAGACGGGACCCATGAGGGTTTTTTTCCCAGTGCCCCGTCAGCCCAGTCCGACCCTGAGAAATACTGTCTGAAATCAACATGTATTATTGTATGTACACTCTGTTTCATACAAGGGGAAATGTAATACAGTAAAAGTAGCACTAGGCCTTGTAACCCATAGCAGCCTATAAAATGTTTGCTCTGACTAGTGACTACTAAATATTACCTACTGATTGGTTGCAATGTCTTGCTAAACTTGGTGAAAACTTTCCTAAACTTGGTGAAAACTTTCCTACTTTTTTACAGAGTCCAATCAGGATCAGAGATGTTTACTGTGCTTAGGGTTGCCATCTGGCCGGTATTACACTGGCCTAGCCGGTAAAATATCAGCCAAGGCTGGGGCCAGTAATTTATTGCCAAATTTATCGTCAATGTAGCTGCTGGTAAATTTATGATCACCTTCACCAGTCAAACTGCTCCCGGCCTGCCTCTAATGCACCCTCAGCCCACCCCTATCTTCCCTCTATAGCTACAATTAAGCTTACCAATTCCACGCTCCAGGACTCAGGTCCGCCCCTCAACGTCATGACCCCACCGCTGTGATATCACGACCACGCCCATGTGACATTATGACCCGGCCATTTGCATAACGATCCTCCACCTCGTGGACCCGCTACTTTCTCTGGCTGTAAAGATTACTCAAAAAGGTGGCAACCCTAACTGTGCTCCTAGTACTATGTATTTTGCTTTTCTTTGCTACCATGGCAGTTAAATAACCCCTCACTGGAAGACTCTTGCTTCAACTAGGCTATTGACCCTGAAGGATTTGGATTTTTTTTTACTGTCAATGTAGCTTTAAATTTAAATCATCCAAAAGCTTGCTGGACTACAGACCCATCATGATTTAACCCTTGCCAAGCACTATTTAAGTTGAGCAACACTGCTATGTATATCTTGTTTTCCCTTTAAATGCAGCCCTTTGCATCCACAGCTATCCAAAGAGATTGAATGAAGCGGCACTGAATAATAAAAAAAATTCTAATATAGTTAGTTAGCCAAAAATGTAATCTATAAACGCTGAAACATAACAGCCAGAACATAACTTATAAACAAAGGCAGTGCTATGCTTCTGTTTTACACATGTTGCTCCACTTACTGTCCTCTGAGTTGTGCCCCACTCTGAATGCCGTTGTTCATGGGCCCTAAGGGGTTCAATTTTGCTCCCCTTATCACTTGCAGCTTTTGAAAATAGTAAATTAGATTATGGGGCAAATTCACTAACCGACGAAAATTCTCCAGCGCTGGCTTCGTGCACATCGCAACACTTCGCCAGACGTAAATTCGACTGGACAATGCTAATTCACGTGCAGTTAAAGTACAATGGCCGTATATGCTGCAGCAAATACATGACACTACACAAGGCCAGGGAAGCTTAATAAAATTATATAGAGTTGTTATAATGTCCTACACATGTGCCCACAGTATAGTTTAGGTGCCATATGTTAGCAAATGTAGGGGGGAAGGAGGGTACCCAAAAAAAAATTTACGATCTTTTTCAGCCTATCACCCTGTAAATTGGAAAAGACGCCAGCGGTTTTTGGGACTTAGAAAAATTTTCAACTTTTTTTGCACCAAGTCCTATCTACTCTATTGCACTTCGCCTGGTCTGAGCTGGCGAAGGCAAGTCTGGCGATAGAGGTAACGTTCAGTAAAATAAAAAAATTAGTGAATTAGCATAGTTACGTCCACCAGTGCAAAAATTCGCCTGCCATTAGCGTGCGAAGTTGCGCCAGAGTCTATCTCCTTTGCTAGCGAATTTATGCCAGTGCTCGTTAGTAAATGGGCGAAGTGGCAAAATGAAGTAACGCTGCAGAATTTTCACCAGCTTTAGCCACTTCTCCCTTTAGTAAATTTCCACCTATATGTTCTAAAGTACTTGCAGACAGAACGTCAACAACATGTTCATTGGTAGAAGGTTTTGGATAATTTTGTGGATAGCTTTCCCTTATCTGCTCTATAAATATGCTCTTTAGCCCTGGAGAGAAGAGCAGCTCCATACCTCTAAAGCCTGTACTCAAAGACCTGGAGGCCTCCACAAGGACGGTGGACAAAATACAGGTATGGGACCTATTATACAGAATGCTCAGGACCTGGGGTTTTCCAGATAACAGATCTTTCTGTAATTTGGATTTTCATACCTTAAAGGGATACTGTCATGGGGAAAAAAAGAATTTTTCAAAATGAATCAGCTAATAGTGCTACTCCAGCAGAATTCTGCACTGAAATCCATTTCTCAAAAGAGCAAACCGATTTTTTTATATTCAATTTTGAAATCTGACATGGGGCTAGACATATTGTCAATTTCCCAGCTGCCAAAAGTCATGTGACTTGTGCTCTGATAAACTTCAATCACTCTTTACTGCTGTACTGCAAGTTGGAGTGATATCACCCCCTCCCTCCCCCCCCCAGCAGCCAAACAAAAGAACAATGGGAAGGTAACCAGATAACAGCTCCCTAACACAAGATAACAGCTGCCTGGTAGATCTAAGAACAACACTCAATAGTGCAAACCCATGTCCCACTGAGACACATTCAGTTACATTGAGAAGGAAAAACAGGAGCCTGCCAGAAAGCATTTCTTTCCTAAAGTGTAGGCACAAGTCACATGACCAGGGGCAGCTGGGAAATTGACAAAATGTCTAGCCCCATGTCAGATTTCAAAATTGAATATAAAAAAAATCTGTTTGCTCTTTTGAGAAATGGATTTCAGTGCAGAATTCTGCTGGAGTAGCACTTTTAACTGATGCGTTTTGAAAAAAACATGTTTTCCCATGACAGTGTCCTTTTAAGTCTACTAGAAAATCATGTAAACATTAAATAAACCCAAAAAGCTGGTTCTGCTTCCAATAAGGATTAATTATTTCTTAGTTTGGATCAAGTACAAGGTACTGTTTTATTATTACAGAGAAAAAGGAAATCATTTTTAAACGTTTGGATTATTTTATTATAATGGAGTCTATGGGAGAAAGCCATTTCTTAATTTGGAGCTTTCTGGATAACGGGTTTCCGGATAACAGATCCAATACCTGTACCACAAACTCCACAGGAAATACTTAATAAGGCTTTTTTACATTAATTCTGTTCATAGTGGGAATTAGGAATTAAAAACATCTTGTGAGGGAACAGTTGCACTTGTAGTCCTGTTTCCTATTATAATTTCTTCACGTGGGATAGAATTATCACACACTGAGACTGAAAGGTCACATTTAGCACTAAACAATGTCACTAATGTCTATGCCAAATAAAAGAAAAAATTGTTCCATACAAAAATGGTCCCATAAGCTCAGTGGATATACTGTAAGTAACAAATACATACAAAAGTATTCATGTATGCAAAGACACAGGTCCAGCTACCTGGATTCATGCACACGCTACAATTATATCAGTGGTGATTTTATGTTTTGTCAGGGCAGCTGCAGCACTGTGTCTGTTCTATCTGTAGTAAATACACTTGAGCTTTGTTGCAGCCCCCCAAATAACTAGGTGATTAGTAAGCCAATTAATTTTTGTGAAAATAATAATAATATTATAATAATAATATGCTGCCATAGTAATTCATTATATCCAAAGTCTCAATCAGTTTACACACACACAAAGTACTTTCAACTTCCACTTTAGGTTTAAACTCTTAGTAAACGAATCCTTTTCCCAACAAAATGCCTCCCCACTTCATAATGAAGCAACAGTCCTACCTTTTGTCTTGCTCATCCTGATCATTGCTGTGATCAAAAGAAGATGCGACCCTATAAATTTTTACTTCTGGAAGGCTGAAAATGATTGTTTACAGTACTCGAATTTCCAATAAAGATCCTTTTAACAGAACAATTTGTGCCTTGGCGTTCAATAAGAGACTGAATATCAGTTTCCTCGTATATCTCACATGTCAAGGTGTGACTGAACAGAGGTTATATGTAGCTTACTGATTAACCTGGCTGCATTGCAGCATACTGTAAATACTTGCATGTATAATCTCTGCATCAATATCTTTTTTTTTTTCTCAAGCATAATTTCACATATGATCACTACTCTATGGGGCAGATTCACTAAAGGGTGAATTGTCGCCAGCGACAGCTTCACACACATCGCACCACTTCGCCAGGCGCGAATTCACTACCACTACGCTAATTCACTGATATGTGAAGTTGCGCCCTGGGCGCCAAACACTAGCGACTTTTTTCGGAAGATGCGCTAGCATTCGTTGTTCGCTTAGGTCAATTTGCATACGGCAGGTAATTTAAAGTTGTATGGAGGTCTTTACCATAATTACTATAATTGTTGGTGCAAAATGCTTGAATTTACCACTTTTTTCTTATACATGTCCAGGGAACTTTAATAAAGACAAGAGAGTTAATATAAGGTCCTACACATGAGCCCACTGTAAAATGAATGTTCCATATGTTATGACATTTCTGGAGAAAACCGGTTACCCAAAAAAAGTCAGGAGATTTGCAGGCAATTCAAAAAAGGAAAAGTCGCCAGCGTTTTTGGAACTTTTATGCATTTTCGGCACACAGGATATGATGTAAGTGGCAGAAGATTGAGGAAGATGTAGCTTCTTTTAAGCACTTTAACTGGTTTGAGGTGGCGAAGTCAACTCTAGCGAAAGAGGTAACGTTCAGTAAAATCCACACTTTACTGAATTTGCGGAGTAATGACCTTTCGCCAGAGCGAAAAGTCACCTGGCGATAGAGTGCGAACGAACGCTAGCGGTGGTCTCTTACGCCAGCGAATTGGCGCCTGCACCTGTTAGTGAATTGCCGATGTCGCTGTGGATGGAAACGCTGGCAAAAAGTCGCTAGCGTTAGCCACTTCAGTGAATCTGCCCCTATGATTCTCAGTGATCCCTTTTGCCCTCAGATAATACACATTTTTTTCTATCCTAGGCTTAATATTCCTTTAGCACCTCATTAAATTATACATTTTAATGCTCAACAGTTAACCCCAGCCTCCCACTGAGTGATCCAACTTATTTTTAACATAAATTACCCCAGGGCAAATTGCAGTGTCACAGTTTTATATACTGCAACAGTTTGGTAAGTGGTAGTTCTTTTCAACATCTACTACAGGTAAATGGTATCTAGTTATGAGTTGTAGAGCAGAATTCATATTTGTTATAATATCCATGTGGGAAACCAAATGTGGAAATCTCCGCCATGAATTTGACAAGTAGATAGGGTGATCACGGGTCTAAATTAAAGCAAAAAAATACAAAGTATTGCTCATTTACTTTGGGCAGGGGCACTAGAGTTGGAGGGCTAAGTGGTGGCAAAGAATCTATGCACTTGTACGCCTGCCTATAGTTAATTTTCTAATTTCTATTTTCTATAGTTAAGTTTCTGAGCGCATCACTGATGGGCAAAACAGAATCTGGTATTTAATGTTTGCCATTAGAAGGCTTTACATGCAAGGCATCCTTGTGCCTTCTATCCCCTGGATCTCCTGCTGTGAAGATTCTGATGTACAAGGTAGGAATTTGAATGTCCCACCCATACAACACCACATATAGAAAGAAACACAACTCTTTGTACTTCCAGAATTGGTGCAACTCAGTCATAGCAAGGTGCATTTTGGGCACATGGTGCTTTGCTCCTGTTTTTTTCTTTTCCACTTTGTCACAGCTTAGTAGGTGAGCCCTAACATCTCAAATAAAATGTTATAAAGCATTTTCATTCCTCTTTTCAATTCTGGGAATAGTGACTTCATACTGGCACAATTAGAAGCATATTAGATATTCAATCCGATCAAGGCAGAGAATCGCCGGTACTGGCACTTTCAGACAGTTTGCATAACATTCAACGACAGGAGTGGTTTTCAAGCACTTTTTTTTACCAAGTGAAATATGCAGGTGGAATAAAATATCTCATGTGCCTTGAGAGGTTGCGCATATCTTTTTTCGTGGGTTACTCTATATGTAGCATGATTCAAGGATCCTGTAGATCTGGTACAAGATTTAAAGGGTACATAAACCTTCCACAGCTTGTTGTTGCACCACGTATATATAGAGCTGAACTACATCCTCCTTCATTCCATTGCATATTTTCAAGGGTTAAAGACCTTTCCTAAGTCCACTATTGGCCGCAACTACAATCCTCCAATTACATTGTAATAATGGCAGGCCAAAACTTTGCTTATTTTAATGAAAGAAGTCTTCAGTCTTCTTGCCTTATATTGGGGTTGTGTTATCTGTGCAGTCCTGTATTTTACTGTAATCATATTTAGAAAGGCATACAGTATATAGTGCTGTTGAGGTGTTTAGAGATAGAACTAAAAATATTCAAGGCTATTGACTAAGATCAGATGGAATGAAGAATAAAGAGTCAAATATAAACAGAGCAAGTGAGTTTTTAGTACTCATCTGATGTAGTACAAAAGAAATGAAATTTATAAAAAGAGGACTAGGGATGCACTGAATCCAGGTTTTGGTTCATGATACAGTCAGGATTCTGGCTTTTTAAGCAGGATTCGGGCTTTTTTAGTAGGATTCGGATTGGCTGAAACCAAGTGCCTGGCCAAATCAAATCCAAATCCATCATGTAAGTCCCAATAAGCAAATCAGGCGGCACTCCGGATAGGTTTGAGGGGATTTATTGCAACATTAAGATAACAGCATCGCCTTACGGGAAACATTCCCTTAATCATAGGCATGCAAACAAGGAAATAAAGAAATTTTAACCACATGGTTCCCTTTCACCCTTTTTGTGCCCTCATTTGCATATGTAAATTAATGTTCAGATACAGTAGCGTATTTAGCCGAATCTTTCACGAAGGATTTAGGGGTTCAGCTGAATCCCAAAATAGTGGATTTGGTGCATCCCTAAAGAGGACCAGGCTATTAGTGATTTTAGTAGAGCTACTGTATGTCTTTCTGGCCCAATGGGGGGATGAGGGGGTGGTCCCTGGGCTGTCGCACCACTAGCCACCTAGTTGTTTCCTCATTTTCTGAATTAGTCCATATTTTGTTATTTTTAAGAAACAATAAAATGACTACTTCCAAAACCTAGAAATACACACTTTAAGTGAATCTGGGCTACTGGCTTCTAGCAGCTAAGTACCAGTGCTGTCCATCATGGTAAGATTTAGTGTTAATAACACTGATTCCAAAATAGGAAATGCAAAGCCATGCAAGAAGCAAATGTATGACTAGATCAGGTCACATCCATAGAAAAGAATCAACTGAAAGATCATTTTTGATATTCTAAAACCTAATTGGATTGTCAGCCCATGAGGGGGCAGTTTTTGAGCCAGTATGGAAATGGGTACATATGGAAGTAATGAAAGGCACAAATTTTGCCCATGTCTAGTAATCCATAGCAACTAATCAGATGATGCTTTCTCTGTTTTGGGGAGATTCTACATATTCGTAGTTAAACTAGAATGCAGTCTCTCTAGGCCGCTCCTGGCAAGAGGCAGGTTTCCAGGAGTGCCAAAAGGGCACCCCTGGTAACTTTAAGACTCAAAATTCCACTTTATAAACTGGAAATTTGGCTCTTCTAATGTAGAAAGCACAAGACATGCAGCTCCTCCTTCAGGCCGTTGGTGAGCGTGGGGGTGAAAATGTGTGGCATAGGATGACTGCCTCAGGATGGTGCAAAATAGCCCCAACAGCCTCTTCCAGTTCCCTCAAGCCAGTGACCCTAAGCCATGTGAACTATCAAGAGCCCACTGGCTCACCAAGATTCATGATCTAATGCTAGAGAACTCGGAAGAAGCAATTGGTAACTGCTGTTACTTATATCCATGAGTCAGAAGTCGGATAATACATGCCCTCCGATAGCTAGATACTGGTGCAGCATTGCAGACATCCTGGACAACAATTTGGAATTCATGCAGGTAATCATTTTTGAGTCTGTATTCTTGGGTCCTTGGAAGAAAATATACCTACATAATCATGCTAGATTAGATTCCATCCTTTGTACCCATGCAATGGTTGGGGTCATCGCCCACCATCAGTTACACCTGGTGACCATTGGTTAACAAAGCTCCTCTATCTACGTATCCAAAGGTTGGAAAACAAACAGTTGCTGTTAATTTGATTTCTGCCTCACTATACACTGTAATCTCTAATGTTTGTACAGACTCGGTAACTTTATATTATCTGGAAATTCTTTAAGGTTCACCTTTAAAAACAAGAAAAAAAAATCAGCGCACCTTAATGAGTCAGGCTGTAAATGTCAAACAGCACAGAAAACGTATTCAGTTGCAAAACGAATGTTTGATTAGTCAGTGTTTTAACAGGTGTAAAAAAATTCCTATATTCATTATTACCATAGATTCACCTATGAGTGTAAAGTATGTTATGCTACTATTGGAACACATGGTTTACTTATTTGGCAGTAAAAAATGTAAATATGTCCCAAAAGCTATGGGACAGATTAGCATAGTTTTCCAGCACCCTTATGTAACTTTATATCAAAGGGTAGGCACAAGCACTGGTGTGAGAAGGTGTACCAAGAGACAGCACTGGTAAATATCCCAGAAGTTGCACAAAGAAGTTGCTCCATGTTTTAGTTCCATTTTTGATGGCATATCTGCAGGGCTGTATTTACATAGAAGGCACCCCTAGGCCCGCTGCAGTTCGTCGCCCCCATCCCCTTCCTTTTATTCGCACAAATTTTCATCATCGGGACCAGAGCAATTGGGATTGGACACACAGGAATTTTAAAAAAAACGATTGTATCTCCTGCGCATCCCCAGTGTCTCTGAACCAATGTGGGTGTGGTTGGGCAGCATGCCACCCCCTAAAATCCTGCATATCTCTACAGTATCTTTGCCAGAGAGTTGTGAACTTACCAATGAATTCAGAGGCGTCAAGCACAGAAATTGCAGAGTCTAACGAGAGTTGAGAGTATCCCGTTTCATCAATTTCAGATTCCATCCAGAATTTTTAACAGTTGAAATAAAAACTATACACAGACCCTATAATGACAAAAAAACATATAAATTGTTTATAAATAATTATTAATAGATACATTAATGCCACCGAGTGGACATATTATGGAAAAAAATAATCAAATGTGATAAGAAATAAAAAAGACCAGGGAGAAAATTGACTTATTAATTAAGTAGTCCAAATCAGTCTGAAATGAAAACATTTGGTTTTATTTATAAAAAAAAGGGCATTAACCATCCATCAACCCAAATGTTACTGGTCTATGGAAATGTTACTACAACTTCCAGCATTCTGTAGTCGAACAGTCATATAAATGATATAGATGACGAGTTGTGCTAAAAAGTGAAATATGCATCCCAAGAGGCGCAAGAGAATTCTCCAATAAAAATCATTCCTGCAGGTAAATCTGGTTCTATGGGTTAGTGATCGCCACCAGAAAGCTATTGACAGACAGTCTAAAAGACCAGACATGGTAGTTGCCAATTCCACTCTCTTTCTTATGCCAGGTACAGGGGAGTGGGGCAGTTCTGGGCCAAGTTGCAGGATTGTCCAAGTCTAGCCGTTCTCAATTGTCACCCAAACTCCCCACTGAGGTAACAAATATGAAAGGGGAAGAGTAGATAGAGTAAGATCAGAACCACAACACAACCCACCCCCACTAATCACTTTGTGTGTGCAATAATGCCAGTGCTTGCTCCTCGTACCACTGCATCTAATCCTCATCAGTTCCCAGTTCAAGTGTTGTCTTTCCTCTCCAGGGCCAAAACCAAACTAAGTATTGGCAGAAGGGATTTGTACTTAGTGACCCCACCACTACCAGCGTTGTGCCTTAGGCACTTGCCTCTTCTGCTTACTCCTAGGTCTGGCCCTGAGCCATATTTGGGAGTGTTGGTTTTGCATTTTGGAAGGGAGCCTCTGCAGTTGCCCTATGGCATGCTTGAGCCTTGGTACTCCAGAACCAGCAGGTCAATGAATGTCAGAGGATCTTTTAAAACAACTCATGTCTGCACTGCATACATCTGGCTTAGTTTATTTAATAATTTATTTATTTATTTAATAATAATTCTCTTTTCTAATTTTGATGCAGAAAACTGGTTTTCCTTTTTTATTTGTGGTTTTTGAGTCATTTAGCTTTTTATTCAGAAGCTCTACCTTTTGCAATTTCAGCAATCTGGTTGCTAGGGTCCAAGTTACACTCGCAAACATGCACTGATTTGAATAAGAGACTGGAATATGAATAGGAGAGAGTCTGATTAGAAAGATAAGTAATAGAAATAGCAATAACAATACATTTGTAGCCTTACAGTGCATTTGTTTTTAGATGTTGTCAATGATTCCCATTTGAAAACCGAAAAGACCCAGAACAAAAAGGCACATGATTCAAAAATGATATAAAAAAGAAAAAATGAAGACCAGTTGAAAAGGCGCTTAGAATAAGCCATTTATAACATAATAAGATGAACTACCCCTTTGCACTTCTACGATAAAACTTAACATTCAGTGTGTTCTGGTTATGAATTATATGTGTCAAAGCAACTACCATTTTTTTGCAATGTTTGCAGACACCTATTGCTTTAATTGCTTTTAGTCTCAAAGATGTTTTAAGGTGAGACCTGTTGACAATATTCAGATGAGATCTTTTACATAGTTACAAGGTCCATCAAGCTCAACCATTTGCTCAAATAAGTGTTTAGTTAATCCCTAAAAAAAGCTCCAGTTGATGCAGAGAAAGGTACAAAAACTCGGTATAAAGAGTCTGAAGGTCATTCCTCTGCATTAGAGTTGTCTACTTAATAGTGAAAAACAGCTTTCCTTGCCTTTTTTTTTAACAATTGTGGCTTAAATGGGTGTTTTAACTGAAGGAAGAATACCATAAGGGTAATGGCACATAAGGAAGTTTGCTACCCGCAAAAAAAGTCATGCAATTAGCAAACACAGTCACAGCCAAATTCCTGGTCACAGTCCTAATTCATACACATTTATACAATGACACCCAAATCTTACCTTTCACATAATTAAAAGAACAGTAACACTGAACACTGAAACTGGAATTGTATCAAAGTAATGAACAAGCTGTTGTGTAGCCATGGGGACAGCCATTCAAGCTGGAAAAAGGAGAAAAGGCACAGGTTACATAGCACATAACAGATAAAACACCATTGTATTGGGCAGTGCTTATCTGTTATGTGCTATGTAACCTGTCCTTTTCTCCTTTTTCCAGTTTGAATGTCTGCCCCCATGGCTACCAGCAGCTTATGTTTACTGTTCTTTGTGAAGCAAGCACACAGCTTTTTTCAGTGCATGCTAACAATATTAATTACTGTAAAATGTTTTGGTGATTCTGTTCCTTTAAGTCATAACCCAATATTCCTGTTATTCAGTAGTGAGGGTACAAGTCTGTCCAACTTTACAAGTTGACTTCATTAAAAAACAAATGCTCTGTAAGGCTACGCATGTATTGTTATTGCTAATTGTTATTACTCATCGTTATCATTCTATCCATGGCCTTTCCTATTCATATTCCCGAAAGCTAGATAACTCAACAACTACAAATAATAAAAAAATGAACCAATTGTCTCAAAATTTCACTACTAAGAGTTAATTTCATACTAAAAGTTAATTTAAAGGGAAAGTAAACCCAAAAAATTACTTTTGCCTCATAAAAGAAAACATAACTCTAAGCAACTTTGCAATATACATTCATTACACATTTTTTCAGTTTTTTAAGTTAGTTGTATATGTATTGCTGTTGAAAGCAGTGTCTGTCCCTTTCTTTTCTCTGCCCTGATGACTCAGACTGTTGATACAATATAAGACAAGGCAGCTGATTAATAGACCTGTCTTTCCCAGGGAACTAAGACTATTGCAACATTGTTTAAAAAGTAACAACCAGGAGTTCGGCAAATGCTGCTTTCAATAGCAATTGTTTTTACAAATAACTTTAAAAGCATTGGACATTTTTTGATAAATCTATCTTGGAAACTTGCTTAGAATTATGTTTTGAGGCAAATTTTTATTTTGGGGTTCACTTGCCCTTTAAAGGTGCAACCCCTTTAATATGCTATGTGCTTCCAAACCCACATTTAAGCAACTCCACTGGGGTTCGTTGCAGGGGTGGGAAATCTGCAGATGTAAAACTGATTTTCTAATTAGTTCCATTAATGACATCAATAAAAGTTAATTTTTAAAAATCCCTTGCACATAAAACTTCAACTGTGTACCAATCAGGATATGGAATTGCCATTGTTGCTTACCTCCCAACTGTCCTGTTTTCCGCGGGACAGCCCCAATTTTGACAGCTCAGCCCGAAGTCGTAGTTCCTTAATGAAATGTCACGAGTTTCTTTTTCCTCTCCTGCACAGACACCAGAAAAAGATGTTTCTAAAACAATTTAGATGTTTCTAAAAGAATTAAATGAGAGGCTTTTTGGCAGAGAACCCATAATACTCAGCACCTGCATGGCTATGGATGCACAGGCTGTTTTCAGCGGCTTAATTGGGCTGACTTCAGCCTGTGTGTGACTGCACACAGGCTGATCAGATTCAAATCAATGGAGCAGGGGTGCTGCGCAGATCTGCTTCTCTTGGCCTGCAAAATTACTCAGGCTGACAACAGCCGCTGATCAGCCACTGAAAACAGCCTGTGTGTCTATAGCCTTAGATACATTTGTAACTATTTAAGATAAGCAAAGATACAATTATAACTATTTAAGATAAGCAGGTCTCTTGTGAGTACCAAGACTTTCAGCTTAAAGGAGAACTAAACCCCCTTGCTAATAAAAACCCGTACACTCCATATTCCCCCCTCCCTGCTCCCCTCCCCACACAGGTGTTAACAGCAGTAAATGCCCCTAAGCCTGTAATTACCCCTCATTGCAGAGTCAGCGCAGCGGAGCTCACCGGGGCCATCTTCAGCGATTCGTTAATCTTCGGTAAGTAAGCACCGTATGGGCGCATGCACAGTTGGAGAAGTCTCCTGCTTTGTGATAACTGTGCATGCGCCAAAAGTGACGAAAATTACTGAAGCGCTGCAAGAATACCCGAAGATCACCGAAGCGCCGGAAGATGGCACACGTGAGTTCCGCTGCTCTGACTCTGCAATGAGGGGTGATTACAGGCTTAGGGGCATTTACAGATATTAACACCTGTGTGGGGGGGGGAGCAGGGAGGGGGGACTATGGAGGGTAGGGGATAGGTGTTTTTATTAGCAAGGGGGTTTAGTTCTCCTTTATAGAGATACTGACAGCAGAAATTAAACCTCTTTTCCGCATCTATAATAACATTGTCTTTGCATGCTATTTATAATTTTGCCATAAGAGTATCAACCCAATGCTTTTACATTACTGATTCCCCATGTTACTCTATGAGGGAGGCTGACATATTTATGAAGCAGTAATCCGTTGACAGATTGACAGATTGAGAAGAGACAGCAGGTTGGCAAAACAGTCAGGTTTAGAAACTTCAAATAACAATTACTTACAAAAGCAGCCCTATCAGCCATAAATTATCAACATAACCTTTAATTTATGTTTCTATTTTGAAGAGTAGCTTTTAAGTGTCAGCATCAATTACCTTTATTAGCTATTTACCTTTATTAGCAAAACTGTAATAACACATAAAACATGATGTGTTCAGACTTTGCATAACCTGCCAAATTTAGTAAAATGGATGTAGTATTTGGGGGGGAGTGGCCACAAAATGGTTGTGGTCAAAATGTTTTTCCTGCGCTATGTATGGCACAACTTTTTATCCCTCTTTCCAATTTTCGAATGTTGGGAGGTATATTTTTGGTTGTCATTTTTTTCATTATTTAGGCAAGAGACACACAGTCAGATTTGGGGAGATTAGTCGCCCGGCGACAAATCTCCTCTTCATCGGGTCGACTAATCTCCCCGAACAGTGGCGTAACTGCCGGGGGAGCAGGGGGTGCGATTGGGGCAGGGCCCGCACCCCCCCCAGGGCCCCCCGGCAGCTCACGTGCCATGAATTCCGTGCTGATTCCCGGGCGGTTCCGGGTGTACGGAGGGGGGCGGGGGCCCCGGCTGCGCGTCCCGCGCCAGGGCCCGCCCCCCTCTAGTTACGTCACTGTCCCCGAACTACATTCCCCTGCCTTCCCAGCAGCTAGAATCTAAATTGCCGACGGGATGGCACTCGGAGCTCTTCGTTTTCCGTAGTCGCCTGAAGTTTCCTTGTGAGGCAACTTCAGGCGACTTCAGAAAACAGAGGAGATTTGTCGCCGGGCGTCTAATCTCCCTGAATCTGGCCGTGTGTCTCTGCCCTTACAGTAGCAAAAATTTCCATGGATTCTGTAATGTTAATACATCTTTTCTTACTGAAAACAATTCTTTGCTATACATATAATCTTACAGGAGCCATTTGTCACAATGTTTACTTAATGTCAATTACTGTTCAACTCTCTTGACCTGTTTCCCATGTATGTGTTTCAGTAGGCTGCCATGTGATGCATATCCTATGTTGCAATAGCAATTTCCAATCATTCCTCTTCTCTTCTCAAGCCTGTGCAATTTTCAAAGACAGTTCTAATTCATTTATCAGTTGTTTAGGTTTTTTGGTGATAACTAAACTCTGAAAAACTGAATCTAGCATAATTAGCAGATGTGGTAGCATATCACACAAGCAAACTTAAACATCTCTGACATCTATTACTTACATTTAATGCTGCACATATAACATTCCAGACAACAGATTATACAGAATTGTTTCTTGCATATTAGTAGACTTTTTTCTATTTCTGCTTTTCATCTGAAGCACACAAAGCAGTAATAATGCACAGATACATATAATTGCCATTTTCTCATCAAAAATATTGTTAAGAGATTTGTGGTTCATTTTATTTGACGTTTCTTTCTCTGAAAACTTGAGTAATAAATTGATCTTCTGTTGTCTTTATTACCCTTACTTAAAGGGATACTGTCATGGGAAAACACGTTTTTTTCAAAACGCATCAGTTAATAGTGCTGCTCCAGCAGAATTCTGCACTGAAATCCATTTCTCAAAAGAGCAAACTGATTTTGTTATATTCAATTTTGAAATCTGACATGGGGCTAGACATATTGTCAATTTCCCAGCTGCCCCCAGTCATGTGACTTATGCTCTGATAAACTTCAATCACTGTTTACTGCTGTACTGCAAGTTGGAGTAATATCACCCCCTCCCTCCCCCCCCCCAGCAGCCTAACAACAGAACAATGGGAAGGTAACTAGATAGCAGCTCCCTAACACAAGATAACAGCTCCCTGGAAGATCTAAGAACAGCACTAAATTGTAAAAGCCAAGTCCCACTGAGACTGATTCAGTTACATTAAGTAAGTGAAGTAACAGCCTGCCAGAAAGTAGTTCCATCCTAAAGTGCAGGCACAAGTCACATGACTGGGGCAGCTGGAAAATTGACAAAATGTCTAACCCCGTGTCAGATTTTCCATGACAGTATCCCTTTAATAAAGGTAATCTTTCATGAAAAGTGATGAATTTACACCAACAATGTTTAATGTTATTACAGGTATGGGACCTGTTATCTAGAATGCTCTGCACCTGGGGGTTTCTGGATAATGAGTATTAGGATCAAGTTCAAGGTACTGTTTCATTATAACAGAGAAAAAGCAAATGATTTTTTAAAATTTTGATTAATTGTTTAAAGGAGAAGGAAAGCTACGGAGGCATTTTATTGCCAATAGATTAGCTGCAATAGTGCAAGCTAGAATGCTATATTTATTCTGTAGAATGTTTTACCATACCTGAGTAAAAAGCTCTAGAAACTCTCTGTTTGTTTAGGATAGGAGCTGCAGTATTAACGTGGGGTGACATCACTTCCTGCCTGAGTCTCTCCCTGCTCTGGGCTCAGATTACAGTAGAGAAGGGAGGGGTGGGGGGAGAGGAGCAAACTGAGCATGCTCTTGCCCAGGGCAATGAGGTTTAAGCTGAAGGCAGGAAGTCTGATACAGAAGCCCATGTGTACACAATAGAAGGAAAGAAATACTGTATTTCTTTTGACAGGGGACTCAGAGCAGCACCACTTTGGGGGTTTACTGGTATATTTAGATGGACCTTTCTGATAAGGCTTACTTAGTTTTAACCTTTCCTTCTCCTTTAAAATGGAGTTTATGGGAGATGGCCTTTCTGTAATTTGTAGCTTTCTGTATAATGGGTTTTTGGAAAAAGGATCCCATAACTGTACTTTGTAATATAACAGCCACATTTTCTACCAATATTACTATCTAGCAGAATTAATTGGCATATTTCAACTTGTGAGATAACTCCTTCAAACCCTTAGCTTCTTCCTTTAAAGAATATGAGTTGAGATCAGTGGGCTTTATCTTTATGAAAAGTTATTATTATATACATGTAAATATCCAAATGTGCTCAGAGAAATACTCAGAGTAAATTTCCATCAGTTAATTTTTCCTGAGTTTAGATCTTTTTTAAATTGTTTTGGAGTACCGACTAGAAGAGAAGAAGAGAGCTAGGATAAACAAAGGAATTGGATTTAGAGACAGTATATATATACCCTTAAAGCAACAACAGCTAACAAAAATTCCACCAATAACCTATAAAAATCTATATATTTTGTATATAGCAACTGAAACCAAACACACCCAAAAGATATAGGCATATGTTACTTACTATACTGCATTTATCAATTGCATGGCTACTACATATGTTGCAGGAAATTATTTTAACAGTCAAGTCATTCATTCTGTTCATATTTGCTTAACTTGCTTTAAAATAAAAGTCTGGTGAGTGAAGACATCTAATGTGGACATTTATTGTCCATTTAAGGTAACAGAATTGAAATGTCAGGTAAAGTTCAAGGCCAGGTTGGAATATCGAAACACAATATGTTCCACCTAATGTTCAGCTGCTATTTCTGGTGATCAGATCCACCGGAATCTACCAGGAGAACTTCAATATTCCAAGTCTTATTGATTTATTAGTGAGATGGCCTGCTTCATTGCCTAACAAGTTAAATTGTGTTGTTTCCATTATAAAAACCTGTCAACCTCCAAGAAAAAATGGTGCACAGTGCTGTTTAGTGCTCTTTAAATAGTGCGTCTTTAAGTAGCCCAAACCATAGTGTTAAAGCACCAGAAAAGCAATCTCAGAGACTTACTTTGGAATTGCCTGACTAGTGCATGTGCTAGTGGATCATCTTTATGGGTAAAAAGGTCCCCTGATATTTGTCTATATTATGTCCATAATCATGTCCTCAAGGAAGATACTTTTTTTCCAGAAAAAATAACCTTGTCTTGACAGTCTTGCCTCACAGTTTAATTCTTTCATCCATTTTACTTATCTATGAAAACTTTCATATGATTTTTCAGGGTGCTACGAGTTCTCCTTGGGAAATGCAATACATAGAAGTATAATGGGGCTGTTTACAGTGCCTTTACACCATGTTTTTGGGGCAACTTAAAATGTAGTCCTTAAAGGAGAAGGAAAGGTTAAATTGATGGGGCTACCAAATGTTCTGCACCCCCGGTAATTATAATCACTTACCTGTTACCCAAGCCCAGTGCTCGTTAGCAGAAAACTGCACCAGCCCGGGCTACTTCTGTATGAGCACCACAGAGTGATCCTCTTGCACAGTCAGGGCCGGATTTACATAGCGGGCACCCCTAGGCCCACTGCCGTTCGTCACCCGAGCCCCCCCTTTATTCATGCAAATTTTCATAATCGGGACCTAAGCAACGTGGATTGGGCACGGGAAATTTACAAAATTATTGTATCTTCTGCGCATCCCCAGTGTTTTTGAACCAATGTGGGTGTGGTTGGACAGCATGCTGCCCCCCTAAAATCCTGCCGCCCTAGGCCCGGGCCTAGGTGGCCTTTCCACAAATCCGGGCCTGTGCACAGTAAAGTAAAACGCCTAACAAAAAGGCAACCATTTCATTCAACAGCACACTTTTCTTCCCAGGGTCATTGAAGAACAAATAAGCGAAAGAAAAAGATCGCCCATTGTGCTGGCACAGAAGTATCCTAGGCCAGCACAGTTTTCCACTAACAGGAGCACTGCCCGTTGTATCAGGTAAGTGATTATAACCACTGGGGGGTGCCTAATGTTTGGCAACCCCTCCCAGGGATTTTACCTTTGCTTCTTCTTTAAGGAACCCAAAACAGATGCAAGAATTCCATGTATGTCAATACCATTTAATAACCATTTTCTGTGCTACTAACAATTTGTAATAGTGTGCTTTATTATTAAGAAAAAACTCCTATGTGCCATTGTCATAAGAGTCTAAGGGGGTTATTTACTAAAACTCAAAGTGATCTCAGTTTTTTATGAAAACAAAGTCAACCAAACTCCCTTCCATGATTTGATCTCATTTATCAATAACTGTTCTCAAAAAAATCAGAGGGACGTGACTAAATCGAGCGTCAATTCAGATCGTACGATCGATGCTCAAAAAATTCAACTTTACCGAATTTGTGCTGCGAAAACATGACTTTTTTGGATTATCAAACGAAAACCCCGATTTTATCAGATTATCCAGTGCAATGACTTCTACAGGTTTGAAATGGAGTTTTTTCGGATACAGATTTTTAGCAGCTTTGGGGTACAATACATCTCTAAAAATTTGTGGTTTTTCCCCCCAAAAAAATTGAGTCTTCCCCTTAAAAACCTTGACCAGATAAATTTGAGGTTTAATAAATCTACATAGGTCTACAGGGATGGTCAGATGGAGGAAGTGTGTGTACTTATTATTCCCATGGGGAAAAAACACCTATTATAGACTCCTATACACCTATTTTGTATTTATTAGTTTTAACAATTTTTTTCCTAAAGTATAAAGCACATACCTAATCAGGTCTTATTTTTTTTACAAATATTGACGTTAATATTATACCCTACAAATTTTTAAAAAAACGAATTGTGCTTTGCAAAAACTTAGTGGAATATTGTTTTTTCCCATTTCCTTGTAAAAGTAATATAAATATTTACTGGAAATTAACAAACTGATAATCAGACTGTAGAGCTTCTGATAGTCAGGATACCAATGGACTACACATGTAGTATTATAAATAATGCCAGGGTTGCTCAGTGGTCACATGATCAACAGTCTCACTTCTAAAAGGCAACAGCTAAAGAACATTTGACTGCCGCCCATTATATGAGTGAACCATCCCCTTCTACTCCAGTCCAAAACAACTAACTGGTCCCTGTAGATGATAATCTGCCTATGGTTTCCATGCTGCTCTGTACACACACCCATCTTCAGAACATAAAGAAGACAATCTTACTTTTACATTGCAATAAAATGATTTTTTATCGTGTTGTAACTTGGTAACATACAAAACATACAAACACCTCCAAGATTTGATACTAAAAGACGTGTCTTGTTAATTTTGTAACTTTCACCTTCATTTTTTCAAGGCAAATATTTTCATAATCAACTTTGTTTTTGTGAAGTAACATTCCACATTATCAGATAGGAGAAAATAACGACAAGTTGCCATACTTTTTATTCCAACAGAAGCTGCTGGAGATTTTTGTATGGAATATTTGGAAAAAAGGTCATTGCCTCAAAGGAAAAGAGAGCCAAGCAATGTGCAATTAAAAAACACAAGCGTTCTTCATTTTATTCAGCCTGCTTCCATGAAATTGATTTTCCTTTCCTTTTAATATTTAAGAAAATGCTCTAAGATTAAACTATACATTTTGAAACATTTGGCTGCATATATTTGCTATATTAAGCATTATATTTAGAATGGTCTGCATTTTTCAGATGACTCCATCCATTATGACAGTGTCAAAATCTACAGCATAAGCCAAAAAACTGTATTTCTGTAAAAACATTCTACTATGAGATGTTCCTTTTAAGTCTGTTGCTGTGTATATGAAGTTTTATATTGTATTACGTACACTGGTACTCCTGCCAGCAAAATCTTGTGCTTAATGTCACTTACCGAGCTTGTCTTTGCCTTCTTTTCAGCGTACTTAAATTGTTCTCCAGCAGTCACAAATAATATGGGATCATTAGCGTAGAATTTGAAAATTTAGGAACGAGCAGTGGTAAGAATCATGCTTTACTGTCTGGCCCAATGGTCTGCTGGTGTTTAGTAGAGGAGCGGATTAATCATTAACTGCTGTCTTTACTTTAAATAAACAGATCTGGAATTCTCAGAAACAAAGCACTTCCAGGTTAAATGCCAAATTTACAAGAGGAGAGGCAAGTGGTGCATGGCTTCATCTGTATACACAGTACAATTTTATAATTGCGCCTACAATACATCATTGTAAATAAAGCAGCTAAAGATAAAGTAATAATCTGTCACCACAATGCTTTCCATAGCTAATATAAGGGACAGAAGCAGTGCAGTCATTTGAGAAAATACAAACTAAACACGATTAAATTGGATCTTTGCCTATTTATTAAAGCTACGGACGTGACGTGTTTGTGGCTATAATAAATTGGCAGAGAGCCATTTTAAGAATGTATGTGTTTCCAATTTACCGGTGATACCCTGCCAGTTCCAAGGCACCTAGGAATATTTTGCAAGAAAAGAGTATAGATTATAATCTACTGCAGAAGCAATGCAGTCAAACTAAAATAGATGCTCCAGATAGATAGAAACACAAACGTCTGACACTGAATGATAAGGTAAAATGATGCTCTTATGGTCGGAGTATTCACTCTAGAGTCACAAAAATCCTGCATAGATGAGCATCATTGACGTAACAGGGGAAAGTGAGCCTCAACCCCACATGGTAATCAAGGACAAAACCAATGGAAGGGTTTTCTATGGTATGCATTTGGTAGTTGGCTCAGTAAAATGTCATGCTCTGACTATGGATATTTTGTTGGTCTAAACCTGTGCCAGCCCCACCAAATTCAATATGGGGTATATAAGATCCCATAAAACATATAAGATGATAATTAGTTCTCACGTTTCCTTGACAAAGGTTCCTGTGTGGGACCGAAACTTTGGACAAATAAACCTTTTTTTCTTTTTTTGAAATATTTTGCCTGATTTGTTTAAATCCTGTGAGTGCCATCACTTTACACATTGTATTTTCGACTTATGCATGAGCACCCAGGTTTTGACTGCTTTTAGTGTGTGCGGTATAAGTACAGAAAGCAGCTTATCAGTAAAGTCCGCACCTATCTGTATTGTATTAGCTGGGCAGGCTTCCGGTAAGAAAAGACCTGCACTGAACTGAATGACCAGGCTAATTTCTGCAATAAACTCCTCTGCATTTCTTCTACATCACTGATTAGTAAAATGCCTATGCCATTATCATGTTCTGCATATCTTTAAATTTTATTGCCAGTCCCATGTAATCTTATCAAACATGCCTTAAACTGGCCACTGCTTGGCAGATAAGCAGATGATTTTCCAATTTTATTAAAAGAAGATGTACTGTCAGAACGTGTGATTCAGAAGCTAAAGAGACGTCTTCTGAGCTATTAAAGTTTTTCATTTATAGGAATCCATTTTTTCACAATATTCCATCTTTCGCCTTCCCCTTGGAAAAGCTGATTTATCAGTTTTAGAATTTGTGAATTTTAGAGTTTTTTTCTTTTCAATGATTTTTTATTTGCTTTTTAAAATATAGTGAAAAGACAAAAAGTTAAAACATCAAACGTTTACATGAAAGGAAAGAAAAGAAAGGAAGAGACAGAATTGGTCCTAAAGTGTGGAAGGACCGAAGAAAGGAATCAATAAAGGAAAGAACTAAAAAATGAATTTGATGGTTCATTGCAGTAGAAAAAATGTACGTACAAGAACTTTATATGCGGTTTCCAATAATGAGATATTTCTGGAACAGCTGGCTGTGGATTCTCATATCTGGGTTTCTCTCATATCTCAGGTTTCTTCTGGAATGGTGGTATTAAGGTCCTATTCCCTGCTTAAGTATAGGGTAAAGGGGCCTTTGAATGTATATAAAGTAGGGATGCACTGAATACACTATTTTGGATTCGGCCGAACCCCCGAATCCTACGCAAAAGATTCGGTCGAATACCGAACCGAATCCTAATTTGCATATGCAGGAGGATTTGGCCGAATACTTCTGGAAAAGGCTGAATCCCAAACTGAATCCTGGATTCGATGCATCCCTAATATCAAGAAGCATTCAATATAGGTAAGACAACCACTTTAAACCACATCCGTGTTACCCCATGTCCACATTAATAGAATACCAAAAAACCAAATAGTTGGTTCTCACTGCAGTGATATCACTCAAATGTAAAAAAGGTTAAGTCATATTAAGACATAACCCTTAAATACATATACCTCCTCCTCCCCTGTGGATAACACAGCACCCCCAGCACATGATTAAACACCTTAGGGGCCCATAACAATAATTTTGAAATGCTAACAAATCCCCAGAACAAATACCGAGCTTATGTTCCACAGGCAGAGCAGGGCACACACAGACAGAGTATGGCACACACAGGGAGCACAGGGAAGGCAGAGTATGGCACACACAGACAGAGTATGGCACTCCCAACGAGCATAGGGCAGGCAGGGTAAAGCGCATACGGGGAGCATAGATCAGGCAAAGTATGGCACACACATAGGGAAGGCAGAACAGAGCAGGAGAGAGGGAAACCCATCAGGACCACTCTAATATGTGCTGATGCTCCATTAGCATTTTGAATAAGGTGTGAATATGTGAATATGTGGGCAGTTTCAGTCTGGGATTTAGGTGTGAACAGTACAGGGCTTTAAGGGTGTGAACGATAGAGGTGTCACAAGTGTGAACAATGCAGGGGGATTACATGTGTGAACAATACAAGGGATTACAGTCTGAATTTGAGGTTAAAACAATGTGGGGGCCAGTTAATCTCTGTAGTGATACCTTTTAAATTTTACACATGGTAAGCAGACACAGCAGGCAGACTTTCATGTGCGGGGCCACACAAGGACAGCCCTGATATAGAGGATTACCAATGATTGGCACTGCTGATGATAACATTTAGCTGGGTGTTTATACTTATCCCAGTTCTCTAGAAAGCGAGCTAGGAAAGGGTGCGTGATATCAGGAAGGTGTACTAGGGGACACCATAATAATGTGCATGGAATCCCTGGGTATAGTTGATGATTCATAACAGAGAGGTTTTTTTTATTTCAATTCTAATAAACCTACATTTTTACAACACTCGAATATTTGCTTATTTGAATCTAAAAAAACTCTGTTAAATTGAAACGTGGAAACAAACTTGAATGGATTTGAAACCTACGTATTTTCCCCCAAAAAAAGTTTGAGTTTTCACCAGGTGACTCCAAATAGGTTCTAGGAGGTCCCCCATAGGCTAAAAACAGCAATTCGGCAGGTTTTAGATGGCGAACGGTTGAAGTTGAATTTTTAAAGAAACAGTAATTTTCTAATTTTTTTCAAATTTGAACTATTCCCTAGTCGAAGTACTCAAAAATTAGCTCGAAATTTTTAAATCAAATTTTTACTTCAACCTTTGATAAATCTGCCCCCTAAGCAAGAAGTATTTTTATGCAACTAGAAAATCATTATTTAGTATCAAAATATCAAATGTGTTACATTAGCTTTCAAATGTTCCCTCTAACCACTCTTATGAATATGTGATTTGAACTAAATTTAAACTGATGTACCTGTTTTAATGTGAAAACCATTTCCTACAGAAAACGATTGAAGATGATCAGAGTCCAGATAAATGATTAAAAATGAAAGGCTTTTCTGAGCTTAATGCACATTTTTAATCTGATTTCTAAAGTATGATCTTATCAGCAGAAATTGCTGGGTTATCTACAACAGATAAAAGATTGTAAAATGCTGATATAAATGCTGGAATAACTGGCAGCAGCTCAGAAAGCTTTTTACATTTAGTTCTAAAACATTCCTGACTGCTCCAATAAAACACATATATAAACAGTATTAATACATGAGAATGAGTACGTTATTGACTAGGCTTTTAATTCAGCTGTTGCATTCTAAATCTTTGTGCATGTGTAAAAGTATGAACTGTGGGAGACTGTAGGACACTTTTATGATGTTGGACAAGCTGAAAAGTGGCACGTTTTTTCTTTCTACCCCCTGCCAATGTTGAGGTCATCTCTTTGCAAGTCCTATATGGAGCCAAAGAGTTATGGTGGCCATACACTATAAGATTAGATGCCAAGGTCGCTAAATGAGTAAGAAAAAGTTATGTAGCAGCACTAGAACTAACCCTAACTAGGGCTAAGTAGCTAAGAAGCCTTATGCCCTATCAAAAAGAATGACTGAAGTTGGCACTGAGAAGAGAGAAATATCAAAATAGGTTCAAGGAGTACATTGTAGATCTAAGAAGTCATGCAAAAAGTCAAAACATTCTCCTCCTATCCAGTGCATATCTGGCAACCAATCACATTGCCCCTTTAAACCCTCTAAAGCTGGCCATACAAGGGCCGATAAAAGCCGTGTGTGGGGCCTTCGGTGGGCTTCCCCAATCAATATCTGGCCGAAAGTCGGGCAGATGCCGATTGGGCAAGGGTAAAAATCCCATTGGATCACGGACTGCATCTGTTCGCTGATGCGGTCCCGCGATCCAACCGCCCATATGCCATACATTATGATATGATCGTTGGGCCCTAGGGCCACGATTGGATCAGCCCTATATAGCCAAGGTGCGATATCGGGGAGAGATCTGCTCATTTGGCGAAAAATCGCATAATGAGCGGATCTCTATGTGTATGGCCACCTTAAGAATAATTCAGTAGATCACAGTGTTATGTCAGTACATGTACTTTATTTTTAAGAAATCATATAGTAAACATAAAATGAGGTAAATTGCAAAATGCAACACAGGCTATTACCGGGAACACAAGTCCTTTCTTTCAGAAGCTGATCTGCTAGTCAGCCATGAACTAATTTTTATATAATCATTGCTACTAGTAGATATATTGACTATATCCTTCTGCAGAAATCATCTCTCTGCTACACAAGATACAGCCACCAGACAATTATACTATTACTCGTACAGAGCCAGCTGGATACATTTTATAAGCATAATATTGCAGGTCCCACGGGAGTAGGTATAGACAGGGGAAAAGCTGATAAATGCTGTGCCTTGCAGTGCTCAGCAGTATATATGTCAAAAATGCTGACCGACAGCCTATCCATGACATATTTAATATTGTGCATTGCAAAATCATTGCAAGTGACCTCTCCCGGCATTTTGTAGTGTGAGAAAATGCTTAAATGCACATGCATGATTCTGTTGTGACTTTTTGGCAGTTTCCTTGCAACGTTTTAGAATAAAATACTTACTGTGGTCCAAAGCTGGGAACACCATAGAAAAAAAATAGTTTTGGGGTATATGCTATCTTAACAGCCTTTGCTGCTGGATAAAATAAACCACAAATTAACAGGATCAAGCATGGTCATCCATCGATCAAGCCCTTTATTATTGTATAAAATACTGTAAGAACTGTAAGGTAAGGCTATTTTGCCAAATCAGCAATTAAATCATGAATCAAAGCCATAAAATCTGAATCTGAAAAGCCCAAATTGTGATCAAAGCAGACTTTATTATTGTGGGTTGTGTTGAGGTTTATTCATTTACAAGATATTGCTTAATTTGAATCCAGTGCTTGCTCCTTGTAAAAGTCAATAAATCGTTACAAAGAATAAATAAAACCTTTGCAACATTCATCAGTGCAGAAATAAGTAAACATTCTGTATTTAGCTTGAAACCAAACAATAATAGCCACCGAATCAAAAATAGGTCACATATAGGATCATTCAGTATGTTAGTTCTCTTTGGGATTTTCAGCAGTTTCTCCCTTTAGGAGTGCCAGCAAGCTTGCAAGCTACACAATAGAAAATATAGTATAGAGGATAATAATAGATAAAGTGTGTTGATGAGGGTGTTACTGTACTACAATATCCAGCACCATATGGACATTTCCCAGATGTAGGAATGGATTCAACACACAATATATGTGTACAATATGGATTAGCAGGACAATATAAATATAGAATCCAAACTAAGGAATAGAAGGAAAACAAGGAAGCATTTCTGGCCCTAGCCATATAATGTCACTGCCAAGAGGTAGGGCAGGGTGAAGACTAGTAGGACGCTATTTCTTTGAATATATATATTATTTGATCTGCTCTAAATTCTGCAATTTGAATTCCTTGTGTATCCTCAACTGCAGTACAATTTAAAAGAGAAGTAAAGTTTAACAAATAAATAGGGTAGAAATGCTGCCCATTATGTTTTTGGGTTCTTTACCAGCCCAAAGCAATAAGAGCCCATTAACAGTGAATATCTGTACCTCCAAATATATTTCCAGTAGCTCCTCATCTTCTTTTCTACTGATTCACTGCACATGCTCTGTGCTGCTGTTAGTTACCTGTCTCACAATATACAGAATATAAAAGTTACGGTCCAAAGCTAATTAGTAATTCATTTAGATTGATATTACATGGCAACTCAGAAACCAGTGCAATCTGCATTAGAATTTATTAATCAGACCTGTAGCTTATTATGCTTTTGTGACAATTGAACCTCATTTTCTGCTTGATGATTTGCGATGACCCCTATAAACTTAGCTGCTCAACAGCTGGACAGAGCCCACTGACAGTGCCACTGACACTCCAAACAGAATCCAAGATGAAGAGCTCACGTGTCAACTTTGAAGGCCTGTATCATTAGTAACAGATATGTGAAAAGTTTAGGTTGGTGGAATAAGTTCTATTCTATATATATATTACAACATTTATAGCCATAATTGTTTTTAGGGTTTAGTCCTATAAATAAATACAAGAGTCCTCTGCACCCAACACATTATCAATATATTTAAGACAAGACATTTTGTGCATACTGCTACTAAAAAATGCCTTACCCTTTAAACAAAACAGGGATTGTTTGTCCTTATATTGCAGTATATTTAAGCTGGCCAACTACGTCAAAGTCATCCCATATCTGGCCAGTCCTACACTTAAATTGCATCTGATTCATTAAGAATTCTAATGCTTTGTTATACATTTTACAAAGGGACCAAGTTTTCCTGCAACTTACTTGCTTCTAAAGGAACATATACCTTCCATATTAGTTTTGCTTAACCCATTGCTGTACTCTCCTAGAGCATAATATGATTGGTCAATGCCTAATGGGAGCTGTTGTCCAGCAACCACAGACAGGGGACCTACCATATCAGTGTTTCTCCACCCAAATATTGCTGGACTACAACTTTTTTCTGAGTCTTTGATGGTCAGTGTCCCCATTAATGCATGAGAATCCTGAACTACTTACCCTTGACCCTCATTTCTTGGTTTTATACAATTTTAGACAAAGGCAGCAATGTTTTCTGTCTCTGATCACAGATCACTGCTTTCTAGCCTAAACAGTGCTATATCTGCTTTCATAACAGTGCTATATCTGCCCTTCTGAAGTTTTGGAGTTCATAATATCGGTAACCAAAAATGACAGTAATCTCAATATGCTGAAATAACAAAGTTGATTAATGTGGCGCTGGTTGGAATCACACTCATTGGAGAATTCTCTTATATCTTATATCGTGGGATGCCTACAAAAGATGCAAAAGAGTCAGTTGTAGGGAAGTTATAAGCATCAAATGTTTACAGAACAAGAGAGCCACAATCCACAATTAGTCAGTATAATTGTCTCTAAGTTAATTTAACCTAAAAACAAATATGCATTTTCCTGGAAGAACACTGTTGAAATAAATACAAACTCTATTATCCTAATATAATGTAATATCATTTATGTGGAAATTTCCTCTGCATTGGACATTCTTTTCAGTTTGCAGTGAAATTTCCCCAGTGCTTTAATAATATAGAGTATAACAGAAAAACACTCAAAAACCGCAATTTCACTCAAAATAATTTATTTAGAATGCACCAGGATCTAGACAGCAAAACAATCCACACAATGAGCCATTCATACACAGGTGGGATAAACAAAAGAGATAAAGAAATCCAGATATAGCGTCTCTCACAAATGGGAGGGGGAAATGAGAGCAGGTTCTCAATGTCCACCTCCCGCACTCACGATGGGTTCTTAGAAAGTATCAACTGAAATTGTTTCCATGAACTGATAATTTGTTTTTATTGCATGAGCGATGATGTTCCTGAAAGAAAACAGTAGAACATTTGAACTATAGTAAATATTATCGTTTTTACCTAGAACCATCTGGCCCAGGAGGGATATTTAATAGTCATTATTCTAAATGCACTGTCAAAACAATTTAGAAATCACGTAGTACTGATTAGATCGAATGAAAGACCCTTCTTAAAATTCAATATTCTAAATACATATGAGTTTTGATGAGCTTTATATGAGCTTTTAATGAGCTTTATTCTTTTCTGGCACATTGGAGATACAGATTTCATCTATGTATGTATTTTTTAAAAAAAAAATCAATTTCATATAGAACTCCCAGGCCTCATTTTCTTGGAATAAGCAATGTGCAAATTGTAATAATCAACACAATTTACTGTTAGTTTTTTTGCCCATGAAGTAGCTTTAGCTTCAGAACTCTACCACCATTTCTCCTGCTTTTAAATAATATGGATGATATAGGCGCAACTCTTGTGCCTCTTTGCAAATCTCATGTGTAACATTACTGACGCCACAAGGGCATGGCATGGGTGTTATCTTCTTTTGCCAAATACACAGCAAGCAAAGAGAACACAGCACTATTGCACTAAGGCATACAAGCTAGAGCTGCAGCTAACAATTGCAAATGTATGAGAAATGTTTTACCAACAAATATGTGTGCCCATCTCTGTGCCTTGTACTACACTAAGAATCTGTTAATGAAGCCTATTAAAATCTCATGGCTAAAATCAGATTTCAACAGGATAGTAATGAAGTAAAAGTGCACCTTTAAAAAATAAGCAGATTTATTGTAGAGGCAGGTTTTCTAACAAAATTGCATATGTCCACATTTTCCATATGCTTTAAGGTTTGTTCTTTAAATAAAATAGTAAGTGATTTGATGGTATTCCTACAAAATGCTACACATGCCACTTGGGAGGCCAGGACATTAGCCCTGTTCTTTGCTGTCATATGAAATAACAGAGGACCATATTAGTGTTCAGTTTAACCCTAATGAACTCCATGGGATGGTCAATGCTCAAAGTCTTTGGCTCAAAATAGATTCTATAATCATAGATTCACCACACCTCACAGCTATAGGTGTTTTACTCCATTTATTACTGAGGTGAGGCTTCCACTAATATATGGGTCTGTATCCAGACTACAGTTTCGGAAAAAAAAAGTAATAACAGGGTCCGAATAAAATAGAGCAGGGATACCTTAACGGTTTCTCAGGAGTGGCAAGGATCTCTTTAGACCATGTATGTTAGTTGGTTAGCCAAGCATTTTGTTGTTTTTCCAGTGGAAAAAAAGTGTCTTTGACCAAATTGAATCCAAACCTTGTGATCATGTAAAATTACAGATAGTACTAGCAAGCTAAACACAGCATTTTTTGACTGTACTTGGCCAAATCCAAAAGGCCTGAGTTCAGTGAAAGCCTAGTTTAGACCCTTTTAATTCCTGTGACAATTCAGTTAAATCATTCTGTAATGTACAATTGCTGGAAACATTTTTTATTTATAATTTTATGCTAAATTCCAAAAATAAATTTGTATCCATCTTCCTCTGATTCCTTCAGATACTCAAACAAACGCATCTTTGTGTTGTTGGCATTCTTGGCCTGTATTTTATGTGTTATTATTGCTTAAAAACATTTCAGCTCCACCTTAGCTTTGAAATGTTATAACTAAGCCTCGGCTCAGCTATTAGCACCCTAACCTAGGAAATCTTAGTTCAGCTGCCTGCTTAGCATTAACATTCCATCTCCTGCAGAACTACACTCCCTGCAGCAGAATTGCCAGAGGGATGCTGTAAGAGGCAACTTGCAACAACTGGAGTACATAGGCTACACTGTCACTGTAGGGATTTTTCCCAAATGTTCCCACACGTTCCCAAAAATATAAGTATAACTGACACATGCGTAAACATGTTGCATTTCACAGACAGTACAACCTTCTACACAAACACACACACAAATATATGTATATACAGATATATTCACGTGGTTGGAAATCCAGTTGACGAGTATGGGGTATGGATCTTCTCTCTTTAGCTATGGTGGAAGGAAAGTATAACTATACCAAAGCAATGATGCCTGTATAGCATTTTAATTCATATCCATTAAAGGAATATGCAGCTCTATCATTTATCGGTGATATTTCAGTAACTCCTGGTGACAACCCAAGTTAAAAACAGGTAATAAAACATGTAAATATGGAATCTTTTCACATACTAATTGCTTCCTGAAATTAGGACAAATCGTAACTTCCGTTTTCGTGCTGATAAAAATTCTGTTCGTCTACATCCTGTGTCGTTCCCTTTTTGCTTCTCCATCCCTTCCTGCGTGATTCATTGCTGTGAATAGTAGCTCCATAGCTGGATTTTTTATTTGAACCTGTGAAGGATTCATTATTCAGTTCAGTTTCTTCAGCGAGTTCATCGTTGTCGATGATCCCACATTTATCCTCACTAAGGTCCTCAGGATCAGCCCAGTCCTGTTTCTCTCCTGAAGCGAATATCCCATAGAATATAACTCCACTGTAATGGACTATTGCAGCAATCAGGAATACATTTTGCCATTCTTCCCGTGTCTAGATTAAATGAAATGAAAGGTAAATTCACAAGGAATAAACAGGATATCAATGTAGTAGCTAAAATAGAACAGAATACTTCTAAGATCCTGGGTTCTGGAAAACAAATATAGGGAAAAAAAGTTGTTGCCCCCATACTTGGACTATAATTTCTGCTGTCTCTGTTTCTTCACCTCAGCTTAATCGTTTATTTGTTCCATAGGCTCATATATATGGTTAGTATGAGAATTGACTTTGATTTCATAAAAAGAGTTAGTTTTATACTACTACAAACTTAGGGACCAAGGACACCACTCAATATTATTGACCTACACTCAAGTGCTTGGAAAGTCCTATATCAGGGTGGTGCTTTGACTATGCAAACATGCTACTTGTTTTGGTTTCTTTAACAGGATTATGTCATGATTTTTATGGTTTTTGATTTCTAAATTACACTGTTTACAGGCATGCAGTTTTGACCCAGGACAGCCCTTCAAAAAACCGGGCTGTCTGGGTCCGGTTTCAGAAGGCAACAAATCAAGGAAATAGTTGAGCTTTAGGGAAATGGAATAGCTATGGGGGTTGAGTGAGTGAATGCAAGAGAAACAGGGACACTTCTGAGATGTGAGGTATGAGGAAGGGTAAAGTTGATCAAATAGGAGCCAGAGAGGAAGCAGGACATGGTGGAGCTCTTGGTTTGGAGGAAACGAAGACCACAATCATAATTAAGCTGCTAGAGTTGAAGGAAAGGAGCACAAGGGTTGAAGAGATGCATCTGAACAGTTCATCTATAATAGGAATTAGCTCAAACCTAGCTCCATAGACTGTTTTTTCCATTTGGTATGGAAAGTTTGGAAGCCAGCTTATTACAAATATAGAAATGTTCCCACATGTCCTATTCCCCCTTTCCATGTTTTTTATAGTCAGAATGTGCTTGTAGTGTATGCTGTCCATGACTAGTTGACTGCATGAACTTGAGAAAATTGTTTGCAGCCAGATTTTCATGTTTGGTTTTGTAGCCCTGCGTCTGTCTTGTAAGCACTAAAAAAGAAACATTCATTTATACAGAATCTTACTTAAAGGGGTTGGTCACCTTTGAATTAACTTTTAGTATGATGCAGAGAGTGATATTCTAAGACAATTTTCAACCGGTTTTCATTTTTTATTATTTGTAGCTTTTGAGTTATTTAGCTTTTTATTCAGCAGCTCTCCAGTTTGCAATTTCAGCTATCTGGTTGCTAATCCAAATAATGCTAGCAACCATGCATTGATTTAAATTAGAGACTGGAATATGAACAGGAGGGAGCCTGAATAGAAAGATGAGTCATAAAAAGTAGCAGTAACAATATATTTGTAACTTTTCGGAGCCTTTGTTGTTTAAATGGGGAGGGGCGGGTCAGTGACCCCTATTTGAAAGCTGGAAAGAGTCAGAAGAAGAAGGCAATTAATTCACAAACTATAAAAAATAAATAATGAAGACTAATTAACAAATTGCTTAGAATTTTCCAATCTATAACATACTAAAAGTTAACTTGAAGGTAACCCACCCCTTGAATGTAATAGCTAGTACCTTGTTTATTGTCATTGCACCAACAATGAGTGGACACACCATCCCAGACAAGGTTCCAACACCATTAGAAATGCCCATCAGAATGCTGGCATACCTTGGTGCAATATCTAAATGGTTGACATTAAAACCTAGAAAAAGACAAATACAATTTAGACAAGGCAACAAATGAATCGGTGGGGGTTCAGCAGCATGAAGTGCACAAAGCTCCAGTGTTTAGAAATTATGAAGAATGGCAACGCACAGTCCGTAGAAAATAAAACACCAGCCAGCATGAATAAATTATTAAAACGGGGAAAAACCCCTGTGTTTACTTGTGTCAAATGACAATGCCCTCAGAACACTTAAGCCTATGTCAGGAAAAACAGTGCATAACTGTAACTTGTAGCAGACTAGAAGTTTATTTATTGTTTCATATGAAGGAGAGGGTAATAGGTTATAGCTCCTACAAATAATAATAACTACCTGCTATGTACAATTCTCCTGGTGTGCTTTATGGCATAGAGCTACTGTGCTTCTTTCCACAAAGAAACAGTACATATAGGCGACACTGAAATGGGGGAAGAGGAGTGTAAATGTGCTAATAGGGGTCCTGAAGGCTGTGACGTTTTGATATAGTTATATGTATGTGTCAGGTGGTAGTTACTTTGGAGGGGACCCTGTAACTTCTTGCTGCTCCCCCATTAATCCTGTTAAATGAAAAAAATTCAGAAGACATGGACGTGATCAGAAGACATTGATGGGACTTGGACATGATCAATGACGCTGGCACATTGTTAATTAACAGAAGGTTACTTTTGAATATTTGCCATACAGAGTGAATACATTAAAATAAATTAACATGATTTAATTAGGCACATCTTTGTGTTGCAATATCTGGTTTGGAATCAGTGATAAAGAGTTATTAAAAAGGAATTGTGGAAATTGGCATTGTATTATCTGATTAGTGAAAGAAGAAAACTCTGACTGCCGGTAAAGTCTGATATCATAGGATTTAGGTTAGAGGTAGGTAGCCATGCACAAGCCAACCTAACTTTATGACGTTTAGGAGGCACAACTCTAAGCAGGCAAGAGGCCCCAATAGCATAATTAATAACTGATTCCCGTCAATTGGATGTTAGCAGGCAGATGACACCATAAATAAATGGAAGTTTAACTGCAGTTGTTCATATGAGCTGAATATTATCAGTATTTCTATTTTTCTGAGTTCATAACCATGGGTTGCTCAGAATCGGATTTTAAAAAAGCCAGTGCAAGGTGCAGAACACAGCATCAGGCCAGCCCAGTCATCCCTGTCATTCCCCTTTACAACAACCCACGAGGGCCAGAAAGTTATCCAGCTTTTCTATACAAATCAAACTGAATCAGGCAACTCAAAAACTATATTGTTATACAATGTTATAATCTTAAAAAAACTGACAAACAAAACATAATGGTACCTGATATAGCAAAGCCGCTAAACCCCACAGCAAGGACCAAAAATGTTATTGATATGGCCTTGGTATGGGAATAACCAACCACCAGGAGAAGAGTTGCTTCCATTCCAAAACCTGTGTACACAATCATTAAGAAAAGATTATTTTTCATTTACAATAAGTAACCAGGACCTCTAAACAAATGGCAATGTTGTATTTCTGTGCCACTCCATTCTCTTTTAAAAGCAGCTCATAGATTTCAGGATTGCGGGTGCATTTTAAGAAGCTATGCCTTTGGTTATCTGCATGCAGTACAGAATATAAAGAGTATGACTGATGGAGCACTTCTCCACTGGATGAAATACACCTGGTGGAGAAAACTTACAGCAAGTTCCTGGTGTGAAAACTGTTCAGGCTCTTTTTCTGGACCGAGAACCCCAATCACTGGCAGAGTTAGACAGACAACAAGCCAGTAGGAGGCAGCAGCATCTATGCCAGCTGAATTACATAGGCCTGTACACTGACAATAGGCTGTTTAACACCATTAATATATTAATAAAAGTATCTATACTGGTTTATTATTACAGGAAAAAGGAAATCGTTTTTTAAAACTTGGATTATTTAATTATAATGGAGTCTATGGGAGACATCCATTCATAATTATAGCTTTCTGGATAACCAGGATAATGGATCCTAAACCTGTACTGCACTCTGGTGATATTACATCTTCAATAAGAGGGAAGCTGAAGTAATGTATGGGAGGTACTAAGAATAGAGGAACAAGATCACTCTCCCTGTTTAGTTGACCTTCAATTCTATAGTTATATAAAAGCTACAATGTATAAAAAGAATCATCACCAATTACCTGTTAGTTAACAAGTAGGGACAAAAAGGCACCCACAGGAATACAGTTCAAATAATTAGCAAGTATAGTGCAAAACGATTACTTTGCAAACGATAAAAGATAATGCTTATAGTAGAACAGGGTTTCCAAAATATATGAAAACACTTGTATTGACAAACAATAGATGAAGATACAATGTAATGTAACTTTATTGCCATATTTGTAAGAGCTGAAAAAACTGGCACTAAAAGCTGAAAACTACAAGTATTAATAAATCAATACAAACAAAAACCTTAGTACCTCCGCAGTTCATGATTTTTCTGACAGTTGTTGTGGACAGAATCTTTCTGCTTCTCAAGAAATCAGCCAGCTGTCCCCCAAAAGGTACAATGATTGTCATAACCATGTGCGGAACTGCAGAAAGCAGGCCAACCTAGGCCCAAGAAAATCAAATATATTAAATAGTAACATATGAATGGTGAAGGGTAACATGTTATGAAGCAAATAACAGTACATAAATCATATCTAACTATTTATTTATTATACAGTAGTAGCAAAAGCTCCCCCTACTATTAATTGTAGTTTAGCAAACTCAAGTAAGCTCCTATTTTATGTACTAGTTAAGCCCCTGGATTTCACCATTTCACTGAAACGTATTGATTTGTTCCCTTAAAGCTGTGACATCAGTGTGCACAACAAATCATGGAGTGTAAAGATTGAAATCAAATATACAATCCCTATTTTTTTTTTCTTCATCAGTGTAATTCTAATAGTGAATCTGAAAGGAGATTTACATACCTTGCTTATGGGAAAGCCAAAGACCTCTTCAAAATAAGCAGGTTGACTAATTAGCAACAAATAAAAGGTCCAGCTTCTGCAGAAATTTGCTACAATGATCGCATAGACTGGCATAGAGGTGAAAAATTTCTTCCAGGGAGTTTTGAATTTCTAGGATGAAAATATACATATATGTGTGTGAGAATTTATCACATTAAAATCAGGGTTACAAAATGATATAGTATAGGAAAAGTTTTTATTATTTGTGGTTTTTAAATTATTTAGCTTTTTATTAAAGATTAGACGGCGAAAAATATGCTGCGTCAAAAAAAATTGGCACATGTCAAAATTGTTGTGCGTATAAAAATTGTCACGCATCAAAATTATTCAGACGCCCATAGACTTTGATGCATTTCGCAAATTTTTTCGCCGTTTCGTGAATTTTGCAGCAAATTTGTGAATTTTGAGGTAAAATTTGTGAATTTTTCCGTGATGCAGCTCTCTAGAATGCAATTCCAGCATTCTGGTTGCTAGGGTCCACATTGTCTTAGCAACCATGCACTAATTTGAATCAGACTGGAATATGAATAGGAAAGGACCTGACTAGAAAGTGTAATAAAAAGAAGCAATAACAATACATTTGTAGTTTTACATAGCATTTGTTTTAAGATGGGGTCACTCATCCCCATTTGAACTTCAGAAAGAATAAAAGGGTAAATAATTCCAAAACTATAAAAAATAAATAATGAAAACCATTTGAAAAGTTGCTTAGAATTGGCCATTCTATAACATACTAAAAGTTAACTTAAAAGTGAACCACCCCCATTAAACATATTATTATCTGTTCTGTATATAGCACCAATATATTTTGCAGTGATTTACAAAAATTATACATCGTTCACATCAATCCTTGCCCCAGTGGAGCTTTGAGAACTGGAATACTGGAGGAAACCTGTGGAGATCCATGGAAAACATATAAACGCCATGCAAGGAGGGCTGCCTCTGCAATACACCTCAGCTCACCCCTTTCCCATGGAATATGAATAGGAGAGGACATGAATAGAAAGATGAGTAATAAAACATAGCAATAATAATAAATGTATAGCTACATACAGAACATTTGTTTTTAGATGCGGTCAGTGACCCTCATTTGAAAGCTGACCAAAATCCAAAGAAAAAGACAAATAAATAAAAAATAAATAAAAAAAATAAAGAATTGAAAAGTTGCTCAGATTCGGGTATTCTATAACATACTAAAAGTTACTTTAAAGGTGAACCACCCCTTTTAAAATAAAGTAAACTTCAATGCCTGGCCCAAAAAACATTAGAAAGTTAACAGACAGAGGTCAGAGGTCTATATAATGTGCTAGCTACTTACACCAGCTGTAACTAAGTTGCTTCCTTCTCCTATACTTGTCTCTATGTAAGTTCTTTCTTCAAACGTGATGGAAGGATGTGCAGCTGGACTCTCTGTGGCGTGCAGCAGCCAGAACACATACCAGAACATGCCAAATACACCTATAAAATCCAGAACAATGTCACTCATATTTTTTATGATTTTTTTTACAAATCCAAATTTAAAAAAAATGTTATTGTAACAAAACAAATAAAAATCTCTTACCGTAAATGTAAAATACAGAAGACCAACCAATATATTGTACCATCACTCCTGCTAATGGCATTGCAATGACTGCACCAGCATAGGATCCTAAGTAGCAAAAATAAATAATCCTTGTTACCAATCTATGCATGTTTGGATAAATTATACTACTATTGTTATATTGATGCTTTCTGGCTCATGATTATTTTGGCCAGGTGGTATCTGGAATAAATTATAGATTGTATACATCTCGCATGACATTGTCCTGTTATTCAGTGGTTCTGGACACAGGTGATAAAGGAGATCAGTCATCTTCTGCCACTTATAGTTCCTCTAGACCCGGTCTTATTACTGTTAAAGCAGGTGGAGGAACACTATGACTGAACAATGGCCTTACTATGCTTACTGTTTATCCAGGCTAAAAGGTCTGATCAACCTCCCAAAAAAGGCAATGGCCATAGATGTTGAGATTTTTAAAAGATCCAATCCTCATCGTAAGACCACAATTTTCTCTGAATGATCGTACGATCGTACAAATTGACCATCAACTAAAAAGACCAATTTGCCAGGAAAACAAAGGGGAGCTGCCTGCTTGGCCCTGCAAACATAGAGAGATTGCACTGGGGCCGACAAAGATTTTTTGACCTGGCCGATCAATTTCCTGACAGATGTCGGCCGAAAATTCGTAAGATGTACGATCGTTCGAATCCCACTAACCGCTCGATAATTTCGAAGGATTGGTCGGACTTCTCTAAAATCGGTCGTTCGGCAAGAAGAATCGTCGCGTCTATGGGGAGCTTTGGTCAATAGTGCAGTCCCCTTATACCAATTAAACTACTTGATCAGATGTTGCCCATAAAAATGTGTAAAGGTATGGTAACTGAACACATGTGTTGAGTCTACAAAACAGCTCTCCGCCTGCCCCTTGACACCCTCCCCCCATCCTCTCTGGAAATTACAGTACTTATTATACGGGAAATGCTGCTTATTTGTTGGTTTATATAATTCTGTTCTGAATCATTAAAATCATGTTTAAGTCCCTTGCACAAGGAAATTGCGATTTTTTTTTCTTTATAGCCCTTTCTTACCCTAATTTTCATATGCAAATTCGATTTTTGGATTCAGTTCGGGATTCAGCCAAAGACTTTATAAAAGATTCCGGATTTGTCTACATCCCAAAATAGTGGACTTTGAGTAATAAAGCTTAATAAAAAAGTTGTTCTGTTTTGCCCCTCAAAATAACACCATCTTTAAGCAGGCCTTTAAAAAATGCACAATAGCACAAGAAATAATTAGCAATGCAATAATGTGACAAATGAAGAATATTACATTATGAAATATGTATTTTTTTCTTATTTATGTGATTTTTTTTTAACACATTTCCTCATAGAGCATAAATTCACCGTAAGACATCACTTCCAGGACACAGAGAAACCCAAATGAACTGTCAACACAGCCAACACTTTATGGCTCCCACCAGGCCAACCAGCAAACTGCCAGCTAGGGTATTAAAAAGCTGCCAACCCTACCACTCTTAATTTAAATATGCTGCCGAAAGGGTTGCAACATATATGTATAAACAGAGAAGGTGAGTGTAGATGCTGTACTAGTAAGCTGGCATGTCAGTAACCCCTTAGAGGAAATGTATTGCCTCCAAATGTATAATTGGCATTTAAATATATAAGATAGATATTATATAGCAGAGAGAAGCACCAGTTGCAACTATTCTAAAAATGTACTGTATACTGAATTTACCACAGAATGAAGTAGTAGCCAGTCTGCTTCTCTCCATCGGAGGCGCCCATTTACTCCACATTCCATGGCATGCTGGGTAGGTAACGCCCTGAAATGCACATGGCAAGGTTAGACCTGCATTGGTAAAGTTTACATTTAATTTCATGAGAAGCTCATAATCCTCATTTATAGTGAATTAAAAAAGTACAGTTATAGTTTTTCACTACAATATTAGTTCACTTGTACAGTTTTAATATCTTATCTGACTCCGAATAAACCTTAATAACTAAAAAGATCCATTTATAGTTACACCTACCTACACTATTTTGAAATAAAGTGGTAATCAGGTGGTCAAATCATTTCTCTGTGTTAATAGCAATCAAGTCTGTTTTAATAGGACTTAACATTTCAGAAACATTTCCAACAACCCCTCAAGCTCTCCAAATAAGGCAGCCATAAAGGGGCATAGGATTTCCATGCATCTTTATATTTGCACTCCCTGCTCCTCAAAGCAGGAATCCAAAAGTATTCTGGACCTGGAGGAGTGGGGGAAAAGTTTTATTGTATAGTGTAAATAGGCAAGATAAACTCACACAGTAATTCTAATATAATAAGGTGCCCATACATTATAAGATCCGCTCAGTTGGCACGGTCTCCAAACGAGAAGATATCTCCACAAAATGCCCACCTAAGGTGGACAATATTAGGCTTAAATACAATCTTTGGCTTTAGAGCCAAACAATTGGATTAAAACAGAGGTGATGGAGTAAGGACTACATCAACTAGCTGATGCGTTTCCTGATCCAATGGGAAAATCAAAACTGCCAGATTAACATTTGCCTGATTTTTGGCAGATATCATTTGCATGGGCCGCCGAAGGTCCCCATACAGAGACAGATAAACTGTCAAATCAGACTAAAGGGCCAGAATCAGAAACTTAAGTCTGTCCGTGTATTACCACCTTTTAGACAACAATTTGACGTGGCACTGGGAGGAGAGATTATAACTGAAGAATCTTACTGTTTTCCATATTAAGTTCAAGAAATAACAAAAACCATGAAATTTTCATGATAAAAACATTAGGCAAAAAGTATGTTTGGTACAGACTTTTTAGAGAACTCATATTGAACAAACATAAGCCTTACTGCCTAAACAACTTTCCATGTGTGGTGGACTCCTAGCAATGCCCAAGCCCAGAGGAGGAGAACTCCAGAAGCAGACTTTTCAGTTGCCATACTTATTTTATCACATACCTCAACAAGTCCTTGGAGAACCCGGACTGATATAACACATCCGAAATGAGCCCTGGCCGCAGATGGTATCAGCATATTTAAAACTGAGGTTAAAAATATAGCAGCACCAAAAACCCTGTGAAAGATAAGAAATGAAGGTAAATGTTCTTTGAATGAAGTGATAAAACAGATTTTAGTTAACCATATCATCAGCACATAGAGATCAAAGGATCAGTAGTGTTTTCAAAATGTAACCAGTAAACCATCATTACAGCATAGATATACAGTAATTATAACAAACATTCTGGTTACAGAAGTTGTCTTTGTGCTTCTTATATTTAGCTAAAATGTCTATTTATAATGCCTATTCTTTACATTCAGCCAGTTTGCACTAGGGATGCACCGAATCCACTATTTTGGATTTTGCCGAACCCCTGAATTTGCAAATTAGGGGTGGGAAGGGGAAAACATTTTTTACTTCCTTGTTTTGTGACAAAAAGTCACGCAATTTCCCTCCCTGTCCCTAATTTGCAAATGCAAATTAGGATTCGGTTCAGTTAGGCAGAAGGATTCCGCTGAATACTGAACTGAATTCGGCCAAATCCCAAACCGAATCCTGGATTCAGTGCATCTCTAGTTTGCACTGATCCTGGTGGTTGTCCTACTATAATGTCTTTGGGAAAAGTCCCTTTATATACTGTAATTGTCTCCTTCACTATTATCCTTCATTTATATAGAACCAACATATTCTAAAGCACTTTACAAAGATTATACATAATTCATATATATAAATAATTGTACCAGTATGGTTGTAACAGATACAGAAAAGGCAAATGTGCTAAATCAGTTCTTTTCTTCAGTGTATACAATAAAGGAGTCTGAATTCCCAGGCTCACTTCATAGGATATGATTCATAAAGCTTTAATAAAAATTAATGTAAACAAGGCTCCAGTGCCTGATGGCATACACCCCCGGGTTCTAAGAGAGCTTAGTTCAGTTTTAGACCAGCCCCTATTTCTGATTTTCTCAGATTCACTTTCATCTGGTATGGTGCCTATGGATTGGAGAAAAGCTGATGTTATTCCAATATTTAAAAAGGGATTACGATCTCAGACTGGCAATTATAGGCCAGTAAGTTTGACATCTGTGGTGGGCGAATTATTTGAAGGCTTGTTAAGGGATCACATTAAAAATTTTGTCCTAGTCAATGGCATTATGAGCAGCAATCAGCATGGCTTTATGAAGGATAGGTCATGTCAGATGAATTTGATTGCATTTTATGATGTGGTAAGTAAGATTCTGGACAGTGGGGGCAGTAGATATGATCTATTTGGATTTTGCCAAAGCATTTGATACTGTGCCCCACAAACGACTGCTTTCTAAACTAAGGTCTGTTGGGCTTAATGAAGTCGTTTGCACATGTATAGGAAACTGGCTACAGGATCGGGTACAGAGGGTGGTTGATAATGGGACATTCTCTACTTGGAGTAAGGTTCTTAGTGGGGTCCCTCAGGGCTCGGTATTGGGTCCACTTTTATTTAACTTGTTCATTAATGACTTAGGGGAGGGTATTGTAAGTAATGTATCAGTGTTTGCAGATGACACAAAATTATCCAGCCCAATTAATTCCATCCAGGATGTGGCACCCTTGCAACAGGATCTTGACAAACTGGCAATCTGGGCAGCTAAGTGGCAAATGAGATTCAATGTTGATAAATGTAAAGTCATGCACCTGGGATGTAAAAATATCCAAGCCACTTATACCCTTAATGGGACTGCACTAGGCAAATCCATTATGGAAAAGGACCTTGGGACCTTGGAGTCCTTGTAGATGATAAACTTGGCTGTAGCAAGCAATGCCAGTCAGCAGCATCAAGGGCAAATAAGGTATTGAGCTGTATTACAAGGGAGGAGGGGGTCATTCTTCCACTGTATAGAGCACTTGTAAGGCCCCATCTAGAATATGCCGTACAGTTTTGGTCTCCATCACTCAAACAGGACATTATTGTATTAGAGAGGGTACAGAGAAGGACAACTAAGCTGGTAAAAGGTATGGAAAATCTTAGCTATGAGGAAAGACTGGCCAAATTGGGGATGTTTACGCTGGAGAAGAGGCATTTAAGGGGTGATATGATAACTATGTATAAATATATAAAGGGATCATATCATAATCTCTCTAATGCTTTATTTACCAGTAGGTCTTTCCAGCTGACACCCATTCCAATTAGAAGAAAAGAAGTTCCACCTTTATATTCGGAAGGGGTTTTTTACAGTGAGAGCTGTGAAGATGTGGAATTCTCTCCCTGAATCAGTTGTACAGGCTAATACATTAGATAGCTTTAAGAAGGGGTTGGATTACTTTTTAGGGAATACAGGGTTATGGAAGATAGATCATAGTACAAGTTGATCCAAGGACTAGTCCGATTGCCATTTTGGAGTCAGCAAGGAATTTTTTCCCCCTCTAAGGCAAATTGGAGAGGCTTCAGATGGGGTTTTTGCTTTCCTCTGGATCAACTAGCAGTTAGGCAGACTAAAAAAAAAACTAAATTAATCAAGTTTTTTAGCAAAACTCAATGAAAAAAACAGAACATCGTGAAGGCTATTAACATCTTCAAATGATTCAAGGGACCTCTGCCATTGAATTCTACATGACCACAGGTTTTAGCTGGAGTATTTTTGGATACAAGCTATTTCCAGCTTCGGGGTATTACAAATCTCATAAAATTCAAGGTTTTTTTATAAATACCCGAAAAATTTAAATTTTTTATATAAAACCCCGAATAATTCAAGTTTTTTTAACCTGAAAATTCAAGTTTTGACTGAAAACTAACCTCAAAAAACTCAAAAACACTACTCGACCTTTGATAAATACACCCTTAATGTAAAGAGGAATTAGAATGTGAAAATATCTGGATCATTATGAAGACTTTATTCCAACAAGCAGAGCTGGAAGCACTGAACACATCTTTTTTTCTTTTTTGCATTGAATAAAAAAAACAGACTACAGAGCAACACTGAAAACCCAAAACTTGTCCAGTTAAATAATAAGGAGATGAGTGGCACAGTAGCATTTGGGAGAATAGATTTTCTTTATGCTGAGCATATGATTCTGCACCTTTTAGTGGCCAGTTGGTTTAGGCTAAAGGGAAGGATGAGGGTGTCGTCTTACTTCACTGAAACATTTATTAGCCCAATATATTTTTAATAGGCCTGATTACGTTAACAGCGAGACAACAACCAAACCAAGTTAGAGGTAGTTTTTTTAATTAGAATCCCTACACCAATAGCAATAAGAAAAAAAAGTATCTTACAGAGCGAGTAGCCCAAAGATATAAAATTCTCAAAAAAAATCCAGCCTAGTCTGCATGTCAGTGTCTCTGTTCTTTGCTATTGAGTCTTATTAGGGACCTGGGAGTATTATTATTATTATTATTAACATGTATTTATATAGCGCCAACATATTGCGTAGCACTATTATGTATTATGTACATTTGTTTCTAGTCCCAAACACATAATTAACAGGAAGTCTGCTGAACGTAATCATAGACTGTGTGCACAAAACGATTAAGGCTTTGTACATTATGGGGCAAATTCATCAAGGGTCGAATATCGAGGGTTAATTAACCCTCGATATTCGACTGGGAATGAAGGATATTCGAAGTCGAAGGATTTTGCGCACATACTGCAATCGAACGATCGAAGGAATAATTGTTTGATCGAACGATTAAATCCTTCAAATCAAACGATTCGAAGGATTTCAATCCAACGATCGAAGGATTATCCTTCAACCAAAAAAACTTAGCCAAGCCTATGGGGACCTTCCCCATAGGCTAACATTGGGTTCGGTAGCTTTTAGTTGGCGAACTAGGGGGTCGAAGTTTTTTCTTATAGAGACAGTAATTCGACTATCGAATGGTCGAATAGTCAAACGATTTTTTGTTCGAATCATTCGAGTAGAAGTTGTATTCGAAGGTCGAAGAAGCCCATTCGATGGTCGAAGTAGCCAAAAATAACCTTCGAAATTCGAAGTTTTTTTACTTCGAATCCTTCACTCGAAGTTAATGAATTGGCCCCTATCTGTCTAAATAAAGTCTGCAGTTTCTTTACGTTGCCTGTTCATGGGATCTATGAGTGCCTGCCATTTCTTTTCTTGGTATAATAATTATGTCTGCTTATTTTACCAGCAATAATGATCACATGAACCAGGGAGCCCAAACCTACAGTATGTGTCTCTGTTTGCACCAACAATTATCTTAGCTCATATTTAATTGGAATTTAATTTACAGGCTGGTTACTAGTAGTTCAAAGGAACCAACCAAACTTTACAACAGATCTAACAATGTGCTATCATGAAGCAAAAGCAGGGCATTCAGACTCAATAAATTTATGTTAAAGGGGAAGTGATGTGAAAAAATCCAGTTTGGTAATGTAAAACAGCCCTCCCTTGAAAGAAATACCCGCCACTCAGCCACTGTCCTCCACATTATCATGAAAAATCCTAAATGCCACAGGAATGCTAAGCCACTGAATTTTGATGATGAATAACTGATGATGTGATCCATTTTACAGACTAGTAGGATCGGTTTCATATTTAGATGAGAGCAGATCAATGCTTCTAAAGCCTAGTGAGCCATCATTAGATTATAGGAAACGTGACTTATACAAATAGCCAGAAAATCTGTTTTGCATACCTAGGTATTGGCCACGGTTATTTGGCTTTGCTAAGAAATATGTTTTACATGTACATAAGTATGAGTGAGCACAATGTAAAGTTGTCTGTTGCTGTTGGGCATTTCTTGTTGTACTTGTACTTAGTATTTGTAATAATAAGCAGGTTTAGTCATACACCCAGTTACCCAAATATTTATATAATGATAAACTACAATGCCCAGGGATCCTTTGGCTGCTGCTTTCTGAATTAAACCCAAGTAGGAGGTCAGTACAACCTGCCTTAGATATTTTGGCGGTGATGAGTAGTGATGGGCGAATTTATTTGCCAGGCGCAAATTCGCGGCGAATTCCCGCGATTCGCCACCGGTGAATACATTTGTGAAAATTCACCAGCGAAAATTCGCCGGCAATTTCACCAAAAATGGACGCCGGCATCAAAAACGGACGCCGGCGTCAAAAATGAGACGCCTGGACCACATCGCTTTCGGCGAATCAAAACGCCCCAAATTCGCCCATCACTAGTGATGAGACTGAATGGCTTTAATTACATTTATTGCAAAGTTTAAGAGCTTTTTGCTCCTTTTAACAATCCTCGCACTAAGGTGCAGATGTATTATGTACAGGCAGGACCGCCATCAGTAATCACAGGGCCCCATATGACAAAATTTCCTGGGCCCCCTGGGCTACGCCCACTGCAAGCCCCACCTACAGGTCTGCCCTCCCCACCACACAGTAAAAAAACAAAGAAAAAAATTGGTGGCTAGGATTCCCACATGTTAATAAAAAGTAAAAAGATATTGGTGGTCAGGGCCCCCATAAAAAAACATTTGTGGCCAGGGCCCCCCCATTAAAAAATATTGGTGGCTAGGACCCCACATGAGAAAAAAAATGGTGGCCAAAATTGGTAGCCAGGGCCCCCCCACATTATAAGCAAATTGGTGGCCAGGGCCCCTTAAACATCCATGCCTTCCCAAAGTCAGCAGCTCTCAGAAAGATGGGGGGCCCGGCTAATCAAGTAAGTGTGGTGTGGCCGAGACCCCCTTACCCTCGGGGCCCCCTACAACTCTCCCCCCTGTCCCCCCCTGATGGCTGCCCTGTGTACAGGTATGGGACCTGTTATCCAGAATGCTCTGGACCTGGATAAGGGGTCTTTCTGTAATTTGGATCCCCATACTGAAAGTCTACTTAAAAATCATTAAAATTTAAACTCAATAGGCTGAGTTGGCTTCCAACAAGGATTAATTATATCTTAGTTGGGATCAAGTACAAGCTACTGTTTTATTATTACAGAGAAAATGGAAATACATAGTAACATAGTAAGTAACATAGTAAGTTAGGTTGAAAAAAGACACACGTCCATCAAGCTCATCCCTTTTTTTTAACCTGCCTAACTGCTAGTTGATCCAGAGGAAGGCAAAAAACCCTATCTGAAGCCTCTTCAAGTTGCCTCAGATGGACAATTTTCAATTCTTGATTACAATGGAGTCTATGTGAAACGGCCTTTCCATAATTTGGAGGTTTCTGGATAATGGGTTTCTGGTTAACAGATCCCATACTATAGTGTAAAAAACAGCAGAATAATTCTCCAGACATCACACATCACCAGGCATTGCTGTGTAAAAAACAGCGTATAAAATATTCTTTAAATTATAAAGTAGAAGGTGGTAGGCTGAAATCAACAGCTCTGAAGGTTATTGCATTAAACCAAAATAATGGTGTTTTACACTTGTCTGAACTGAGATACCTAGGGGTCTGATGGAAAAATTCCATCTGTGCAAAGATTACAATTAGCAGCTGTAAATCGTGCATACAGCCTCAATACGTTGGATTGCCCTGCTGAATGAATCAGATTGCCTCTCGTTCTAAGGAACAGAGAAGAAATAAGACTAAAGCATTTTGCAATTTTCTCTGCTTGGCTGGAGCAATTGGTCACTTCTACAAAACCACTAGTGCCAAGGTGCTCTAAATGGCCAAATCATATTTCTTAAAATATATAAAATCATGTAAAATATATTAATATTAATGGCAGTCAAAACAAAAGCTAAATATAATTACTTATATGCAGAAGAGATTATTAATTAGGAGATAATTGATGAGTCTCAAAGAAATTCCTTAATTAGGAGTAATAAACAATTCACCCTGCAGGTCACAACATGTTAATTTTTAGCTTTTTTATAATGAATGTGCCGTAATGTGTTTGGGAGGAGTGGACATCAAGCAGTACTAAACATATGAATACATTTCCATTATACATCCAGCTTACCTATTGGCAGCAAGTTTATTTGCAATGAACCCTCCTGGTATCTGGGTTATGATGTAGCCCCAGAAAAACGAACCATGGATGAGGCCGACTGTCTCTGGATCCCAGTTGAACTGGGCTTTCTGTGAATATACATTTGTGTTAATTTACTGAAAATACTGTACAGTGCAGATTTCAGGTCCATAAAGTAGCATAGACTCATGAAAGTCTACAGCCTATATCCTGGTCCATAGTTCTATATATGTACAGAATTAATTTTTTCACCCTAAATAGTGATTCTAGTTACACATCTCTGATTATCTGCCCAATGTCGGATTCGTTAAAATAATTTCAGCATGTAACAGAAACCATTTAAAAGAAAACTATAACCCCAAATATATTGCATAAATCAGCTCATATGTAAAACTCTGCTTCATGTAAATAAACCATTTTCATAATAATATACTTTTTTAGTACAGTAGTATGTGTCATTGGGTAATCCTAAATAGAAATGCGCCATTTTAAGGAATAAGGGCCGCCCCCTGGGATCCTATGATTCACGGTGCATACAAACAGACCAAACATGTTAGGTGGTCACATGAACCAATTAACAGACAAAGTTCTGCCTTTTGCTCCCACACTTCTTCCTGTTCAGAGCTTCACTATCACTGGTCAGGTGATATTTGAGGCAACACAGAGACCATCTGTTGCTTAAGTATTCATTTGGGGGTATAGTTTTACTTTAAGTTAAATACATTTCTTCATACGATAACAATAACATACCTGAATCTCTGGTTTTCCATCAACATAGACAGTGTTGTTATTCACCATTTCGACAATGGCAACACCAAGATTACACCTAATTCCAAAGGATATGCAAAACCCCAAGCCACTCATAATGGCAATAATATATCGCTTGGGCAGTCCACAACAGTAGCAGTCAAATCTTGGAGGTGGCTGAGTCTGAGCTTGCACAGGTCTCCCATCTTCATCAAGTTCAAAAGTGTCCTCTTCTGTATTTGTCCCATCAATTTTCCTGGAGAAATAATAATGGCCTGTGACTATATAGCTGTATTAAATTTAAATTAAAACTAAGCTCACTGTATTGCCATCAGTTACTTTACATAGCAAAAAGGCCCAGGCTCACTTACTATTATCATCTCTTCCACATACAAATATAGCAAGTGTCTTTTCACTCAAGCAAAGGAGACCCTGCCTCTTCATTCACACCCAGACCAGCACAGCAACTCAAAATTCTACATAATACTCATAACATTCTTGCTTCTGCCAATTATACATCCTAAAAAGGGACTATATCATTAAAGGGGTTGTTCAACTTTAGGTTAATTTTTAGTATGTTATAGAATGTCTTATTCTTAGCACTTTTTCAGTTGGTCTTCATTGTTTATCTTTTATAGATTTGAATGATTTGGCTTTTTCTTCTGCCTCTTTCTAGCTGTTAGTTGAGGTCACTAAACCAAGAAGCCAAAAAACAATTACTTTGCAAGGCTATTTTTGCATTTATTCCTTATCTTTCTATTTAGTCCCTCTTCTGTTCATCTTCCAGTCTCTCTAACCATTGTCTGCCTGCTAGGGTAAAATGGAACCTAGCAACCAAATAGCTGCTGATTATTATTGTAAATCTTTATATTTTTTCACAAGTAGGGTTAATTTTTTTCTTATATTTTTTTCCAGATAGAAATGATCTGTATAGATGCTATTACATTTATTATTAGCATATTCTGCACAGTACAATTAATGGTGCATACAAGATTACATTAAAAAAACAACCAATATTCAATACAAGAGGCTAAGATGATATTGCCCCAAAGAGTTAACAATCTATTGGCATTTGACCATTGCAAATGACTGACTCATGGTGGAATTAGCTTGTCGGGCCAGGTGAAATCTGTCAGTGGCTCACAGCATGCGTGTTTTTGTTATAGCCAGAACATAACCCATTAGGTTGAAAAACTCACAAATATATCAATAAACTAAATAACTGCAACCAGATCTGATTGCCCACAAAGCACTGAAAATTGGGTTGCTGCTCATCTCTATCGGAAGTGCAACCGAACTGCTTAAAGTACTCCATAGCAGGCCCGGACTGGCAATCTGTGGGTTCTGGCAAATGCCAGACGGCTGCTCTAAGCTCCCACAGACAGTCCCTATTTATTGGGCTGGTGGGGGCTGCTTGGGCCTCTGTGAACTTGTAATGCCAGGGCCTATTGTAAATCCCAGTCTGGACCTGCTCCATAGGCAGTGGGGCTCATTTATAAACGCTGGCCAAATTTGCTCTTGGGCAGTAACCCATGGCAACCAAACAGATTATTGCTTTATGTTCAACCTGTAGTTGACTGAATCACTGAATGGTTGTTATGGGTTACTGCCCAGGTGCAGTGTCCAGTGTTTATAAATGCACCCGTGTCTGTATTTCTTGGCTATTCCAACTCCTAAAATGCCCCAAAAATGGAAAAACCCAAAGTTTCTTTTCCATGATATTGGGTACTATTGATGGCACAGCTGCATTATTTACATATACAAATATTGGAGGAATCTAATTAACAGTACTAATTAATAGTTCATTAAAATGCAGCAGATATTTGGGAATTATAGTATCCAGATCATGAAATCAGTCTAATTTCCTTTGCGCAATGGGCACTTTTCTTCCCATTGTCCCATAGATTTGAGCAAGTGTACCAGCGGCCCTGTCTGTTACTGTAGTTTATTAAATAGGGCATTGTTACCAGTGATATAGCTGAAGAAATATAATACTAGCTGGCACATGGATGGCAGAGGACATTAGTATCATATGTTTTAGGAACTGAACACTGTGAACCCAAGCAGCACACCAGAAATAACGGAAAGGTACCTAGAAGTTCTCAGTATTTGTTACTTATCCCAGATCAGGTTGGCTCTGCCTGGCAGCTGCCATTCTCAACGTTCTCTGCTCCAGTGATCACTTTAGTTTCTGCTTAGCTTTTTGCTGATTCATTGTGATCCTCCTGTTACACCAGTTAATTGGTGCCTTTAGCCATGTACAGCAGCTTAGCATAGAAGGTCTGCAACTGATCAGTGCTCACATGGCTAAACAGTAGGTGCCATTCATATAGGCTGCTGGCTACCAGGCCATGGGCCATGTCCCCATATATGCTATGAACTGGATCATGTGCTGAATTTCTGTTTGGCCAATCAATGTATATTCATATGTGACGGAGAATAAAATTATGTGGATACAGATTCCCCCTGGGAGCCCCACCAATTGGAGGGATTCTGTTCCCAAGCTAGCCTTGGTCACTAGACAGAGACACCTGCTTGGCTGTAAGAGCAGTTCTTTATTTTTCAGTGCTATAAAAGGATGTCTCTATGCTCACCCTTTGGTAACTCCAGAGGGAGAGTCTATAAAAACTGTGTTTAGGGTTCTGACTCCTTCGTGAGTTCAGAATCAACAGAGCTTGTGTCAAATAAACTTTGTCTTTCACCATAAGTGATATCAATTAACACAATTTCATATATATTTATATATATATAGATATAGATATATCTATCTATCTATCTATCTATCTATCTATCTATCTATCTATATATATATATTGTCCCACAGTACCAGCACTCCAAACAAGGTAGATCCAGTGGTGCACGATACTGTATACTGTATATGGAGGATCACAGTGTGTGCTGATACACACACACACATGCAAATCATCTTAGTACCTGTACTAGTTAGCTCTGCCTCTCTTGATCGTATTAATGATTGCAATTTTGCATTTCTGAATATGGAAAATTATGAATATACATCAGTTTTATGCTAAACTGTAAATAGTTAAATAGGGGCAAAAAAATTCAGTTATGTAAATCATTTCATAAAGTTTGAATTGAGACAAGAGTTCAGTAGAGACCCTAATATGTACAGTAAAAGTGGAGATATGATGGACACTTTCCAGTATTTAAAATAATCAACAATTGATCAAGAATGAATGAAAGAAGAGGGGATCTTAGTCTAAAATTATAGGGTGGGCTCTTGATTATTATAAGATTAGCAGGGACATAAATACACAGGAATCAGACCCTGCAACTGTGGGGGGGGGGAGAAATAGGGGGCCCCATGAGCACCTAAATTATTAGCAATTTACTGTGGGCCCCATAACATTTAGTTATGCCACTGAATATGCCTGGAACAAACTTCTAGAAATACAGTGGGGGATAAAGATACAGGTTTGTCCTGAGCATGAACTGGGAACCAATAATTAACTATGTGTCTCTTGCGATTATCTGATTAGCTCTCTTTTTGGCACAGTCAGCTATGCAATTATGTTAATGTGTCCACTTTATTTGTGATGCATTTATACATATATTATTAAAGTGCCTATATGTTCAGCACCAATAACTTCAATAACAATCAAACCAAGGTGCATTAGTAAAATACAACTCTATTGTAATGTTATGCTGGACTTTATTTAGGCATAACCTAGAGACAGAAAAACAAACTGCCTATTTTGGTAAAGGTATGGGACCTGTTATCTAGAAAGCTTGGGACCTGGGGTTTTCCGGATAATGGGTCTTTCTCTGATTTGGATCTTCATACCTTAAAGTCTACTAGAAAATCATGTCAACATTAAATAAACCCAATAGGCTGGTTTTGCTTTCAGTAAGGATTAATTATATCTTAGTTTAGATCATGTACAAGCTACTGTTTTATTATTATTACACAGAATAAGGTAACCATTTTTTAAAATGTTGATTATTTGGATAAAATGGATTGTACGGGAGATGGCCTTTCTGTAATTCAAAGCTCTCTGGATAATGGTTATACGGATAACAGATCCCATACCTGTAGTACAAAATATAAGGAGTTTGGGGGGAAATTAGCAGTTTAGTGTCTTTTTAATAAAAGCTGTTACCTTTGCAAGTTCCCCAGCGAGTCCCCGATGTTGTTCTTCACTTCCTCTTTTCCAGGGCTGAAGATTTTTTCTTTGAATGAACTGAGCATTGTAAATGTGTATAGCCAGTAGTAGTACCAAAGTTATGAACCATTCATCCTTACTGTCATGTCACACCTTAGAGATCTATTAACAAGGGTGCCACTTGGAGAAGGATCATTCATCGCCTGCACAGAGCTCCTTACTGAAATGTAATATCCAAGTGCATTTTTTTTCATTAAAATTCCCCTTTCAAATATCAGCTTGTGTTTTTTAGTTGCAGCTTAAAATGCTGAATTGAAGCTTTCCAGGGAATTGTATAGGAGATCCAGATTCAGTGTTCAGGTCAGTGTATCCAGTGAAGCTGAGGAAGAGCTGTGCCTCTAGTGATCCTTATTGTGGAGGGATGGATGACAGCTGCACACATCACACCCACACACAATGCTACTAACTAATCAACCTTATACCCACATCAGGCAAAGTCAGGAACCAGGGCAATGTTATCTGATGCCATTCAAAGAAGAACTTATCTTATAGATCCTATACAATAATGCACATGAGAGTGGTAATTAAATTACTGAGAACAGAATGTCTCTGGCATTAATGCACATTTTTAATGAAACAAAAGCACATCATAATATGCTCCCTTCTTGCCCGACCAATGCTACAGGATCTTGAAACCTGATAACAGCCCTCTTAGGTTGTCACACGTCCCTGATACAAGTGGAGATGCTATAGTAACAGATACGATGGGTATCTACCAGCTTAGTTATTAATAGCATCCCATACAAAGCTCTAGACAAAGAAACAAGTTTATTAAACATTTAAGGGCTTCTTCCCATCTCCATGATGCATACACTTGGCCGCATGTATAATTATTAGTTTTTTTAATTTTTTTTTTTTTGTCAATGGGGGAGAGGCACAAGTCACAGTAAAATCAGCTGTTTATTGAGCTTCATAATAATACAAAGAATAATGAAAAAAGCAAACATGTCTGTGAGCATGATGCAGCTGTTGTCAGAGGATTACAAGCAAATATTGACGTTTCTAAAATTGGGTAATGTGAGATAATCCATGCATGTAAAACTGTGGGAAATAACTTTTCACCATCATCATTTAGATATACAGCACCAGCAAGTTACACAGTGGTTTGTAATAATATTATAACAAACAGGACTCTTAATACATTAACAAATAACGGTTACAAAAGCTTACAATCTAAGTGCCATAATTAGCGGTGAAATCAACATTCAACTGAAATGGCTTCATTACAGAGAGAACCAATCATTTTGCAATTGTGCAAAATCTTTAAGGAAAATGGCGAATGTTTTTGAAACTTTCCTATTTTCTGCGTTGCCTTCCCCGAACTCTTCATTTCATCCATACACAAGGTTGAGGATGGGTTCCCTGCAGGTTCTTAAAAATGCCAAAACATTGTCAATAATTAACATACATTTACATTTGCATATCAACAATTATACATATTCCATACATATATTTCTATAATAAAGAAAAGGGGACATTAATGCTCAGTTGCTGCCCACCTGGAAACATCTGTCTGCTTTTCACAAACTTTTCCTACTTTACTCCTGAAAATGATTATTCTCATTTTTCCTAATTTTTCCATAAACAAAGTTTTCAGTCTTCCTTAGGAAAAATTTCATTAAAAAATATACAGATATGGGATACATTATCTGGAAACCCGTTATCCAGAAAGCTAGGAATTATGGAAAGGCCATCTCCCATAGACTCCATTTTATCCAAATAATATACCGTAGATTTTTTTTTAAAATTACGCCATTTTTATGCCGTTTTTTACATGGCAATGCCTGGTGATGTGTGGAGAATTATTGTGCCTTTTTTACACTACAGTATGGGATCCGTTAACCGGAAATCCATTTTCCAGAAAGCTCCGAGTTATGGGAAGGCTGTTTCCCATAGACTCCATTTTAATCAAGAATTCTAAATTTTAATTCATATTTCCTTTTTCTCTGTAATAATAAAATGGTACCTTGTACTTGATCCCAACTAAAATACAATTAATCAAAACCCGACTATTGATTTGGAAGCAAACCCAGCCTATTGGGTGTATTTAATGTTTACATGACTTTCTAGTAGACTTTAGGTGTAAAGATCCAAATTACAAGAAGATCCGTGATCCGGAAAAACCCAAGTCCTGAGCATTCTGGATAACTGGTCCCATACCTGTATTAAAATGGCAACATTTTATACATTGGCTGACATGGACCAAAATGTTAAAGAATATTGCATCATAATGTGTTTGCAATTAAACATTTTCATCAATATAAAGAAGGTTTATTTATCAAAGAAGTGCTATGGACAAAGTGTAAATATCGGTGCAAAATATACATTTTTAATCCCCAGAAATCCTTTGTAATTTGCACATCATACATCAGAGCAGGATGAACAGGTGTATTAGTACAAGACAATGGTTGGAGGGAGTATTTATAGGTTTAGCATGTATGTTGAATTTAGCCAAAAGCCTGCTATTAAAAGTCTAAAACTCTGAAAATTTCAGAAACCACTAAAATATAGAAATGAATGTAACTTGCTCCTAATGGGCACACTTTGTGCTTGTGTTAACAAATAAGCCCTGCTATTTGCTACCTAGGGAGTAGTATCAGTTCTGCATTGTGGGAAACAGTTTATTGCCTAGATTAAAATGAATGTAATTATTGGGGTGAAATAATTTAGCGCATAAATAAAAATTTGTGAAATCTGCTTAGCTAAACTATACAAGGACTAGTCACTGCCTTACACCTGAGCTATCAATATGATCTCAGGAAGCACAAGTTTAAAACGTAATTAGGAGATACTCCTTAAAAAGGAAGGAGGAGGGAATAAATAAATAATGGTTTGATTCTGGTTATAGAGGCCAGCAGGTTTGCTGCAAGCTACTTACTGTATTGTGCTGCACAACCTTTGCTCTATATAGTCTATAGTAAATGTAGGTGTGTTCATATAGTATGGCTCACTGTGTGCATCATGGAAAAACCTAGCAGATCTCACAAAAAGATAAGCAAAGAGAAAACATTAAAGATTGTCTCCTCCTTAAATAACAAGAAGCTGGAGCGGTTAACTTTGTGCCATAAACAGTAATGATTCATGTTTTGGTATGGAACCCTACCTATCTTTATACATTGTGTGATCACAAATATTCACCTGCAGTTGAGATAGATCTTCCAGCATGTTACTATAAATTACCATGGGTTAAAATTTTATTTTCAAAACATTAATCTATATTACAAGTTACCTATAGGTCATGTTGACCGTTTTGCTGATTTGTTACTTGAAGTTCCTAAACCTGACTGTGCCATCTCAGTCTGTCAGTTAGAGTTTCTAATGCTAATAGACTTCTGCTGCATAAATATGGCAGCCCCCATAGAGGAACATGGGGGTTCTCTGGCAAAATCTACAGATTGCTTGTCCAGCCATGAGGCAAGGCAAGAATCTTGCAGTTCCCCTACAAGTTACTATGGGCGGCAAAAAGCTAGTTATTTAACCAGATTTAACCAGCAATTCTGTTCTCTGCACTACTCTGCACTAATGATGCCGTTCCCCCTCCAACCAGAGGCATGCCACTGTCTCTGACGATGCAATGGTAAATGCAGGGAGGTGAGGGGGCAGCAACATAAATAATGTCTCCTGCAGAATCACCCGAGTGCTGGTCTGCTCCCAACCATCCAGGGCCAAAGAATGCAAAAGTATCATTCAGTAAAATCCTGCCTCCTATGTCTTTTGTTCAAGCAGGGGCAATCCTGGGCATTTTGCCGTCTGAGGCGGCCTTCCTTTTGCCGCCCCCCACGGCACTCACCTTTTCAGCACTAGAGGGGGGTCGGGCCGGTCCACGTCGCTAGTGCTCGGCACAGGGACCAGGATTGCTCTGTCTGTCCTTCTAATGTTTGAATGCAACGCCATATTGGACTGGATCACAATGTTAGATAATAAGGAAATGGCTGATGTGCTAGGAAGCAAGATTTTTATGGGAACATTCTGTGGCTCTGTAATTAATTTTGAAATACTTATTTTGGTTTGATATATGAAGTATAAATGGAGAGTTTAAAGGTAATGTTTTCTCTCCCCTTCCAACAAGATGAACCCCTTTTCTTCCCCTGGCATGTTTGCTGATGTAGCAGAGTATAAGGGTACTGGCACACAAGGAGATTAGTTGGCGATGAGAAATCATTGTTACTGCTGGCGACTCATCTCCTGTGAATGCTTTCGCACCGGCAATAATGTACATCTCTTTGTTTTTTCAAAGTTGTCTGAAGTTTCCTCGCGAAGCATCTTTACTTCTCTTTGGTGGGATATATATTAAGGTGGCCATACACGGGCCGATAAAAGCTGCCGACAGACCTTTAGTTCCTTGTAGGAGATCCTCCAGGTAGGCCTAGAACCTTCTGCTCAGTGGAAAGCACCCCTAAGTTGTAAGTTGCCAAGTGAATCCTGGAAAATGTTAGCAACTGCCCCATTCCAACCATTCACACATCATTATACTTACACCCATAAGATGCCCAAAACCCTGCCTAATCAAAACCTCCTCTGTGGCCAACTTCCCAAGACTGTCTCAGGAAATTCACAACTATTGATAAGAATTTTGTCAGATCTCATTCTCCAACTCAAAAGGTGACTCCCAGTAAGAAATGAGCTCTCTGCATCATAAGACTAGGGCCAGACGATGTATTACATTGCATAGAATCTGCTGCCATGCTGTGCCCCTTCCTTTTTGAACTGCAGGCGGATTTTGGCAGGAAATGTAAAATGTTGTGATTGGCATTGGAAATCGACCACGTCTGCCTGCACCAAAGCGGAAACAATGCTTCTGGGTGTAGGCAGAGCGGGAGCAGAATGTACTGCACATTCCCAGTAGAGTGCCAGGGCTAAAATCACATTTATATTCACAGACCCGGCTGTAATTAGGTCCAGAGCTGTCTTAGGTTGTGGGTGTTTGCCTGACTCCTCACCAATCTTGGCATGCTCAGATGTGCAAAGCATTTTTTCCTATATAGGCCACCCTAGAGAATGTCTATATAGAAATATATCCCTGCTCACGGAACTTGAAATATACTAAATCTCACCCATTTATAGAGAAGGAGCAGAGTGTGTACAAAATTCATATTACTTTCAGATGTTATTATTTTGTTACGTGTTCTTATATGCAATTCTTCGTACTATTATTGTCTAATGATATAAAATACGCTGACATTCAAACAAACAAACTATTATCTAGTATATTTCTTTAGCAAATTAAATGGCTATTTAGAATGCTTATTTACAAATGTACTCTAATTTTTCTTCTATTAAGCACACAATGCAATGATGTATCCAGCATCCGGATCTCCCAGATTTTCTCCCAATGATTTGTTTGCAATTTAGATTTGTTGCTATTATTTATTTTGCATGTTAAACTCTGGCATCTAAAAAGCTGCCGAGTTCATTTAAAAATCAATGGGAGCTGTCTATAGTAAATTTAAAGTGCTTTTTTTATTTTTTTTTAAATGCGATTTTTTAAAATATTTTGACCAATTGAAAATGATTGTGTACAAATTTGAGGCATTCAAGTTATTTTTAATGATATTATTCAACCAATTTTTTTCTAGTTGGGTCTTTTCATAAATCAACCAACATTTGTATTTTTTAAAAAATTAGAGTTTATTCGAAGTAGAAAAAACCTCTAACCTTACACAAATTCGAATTTTGATATATAGGCCTGTGTGAGAAGCTGCTTAGGGAATCAGAGAGCAGTATGTAGAGGTGCTAGAGGGAAAGTCATCACATTGTTTGCTTGGTGATCAATGAAATCGGATAAGAAGCAATTATTATGAACAGGGCTGCCATCAAAAAACTTAGGGCTCCTACAAGTTGTCTGGGACCCCTCATTAACACAAGTGTTTAGCACCAAAATAGTTTGCCTTGCACCTTTTATTTCCTACACAAATGATTAACTAGCAGTTAGGCAGTTTTGCTAAGACAAAAGGTTGATATTGAAGGATGTTTTTTCAACAACAGCTAGTACTGTATGTCCTGAAAATCAGGCTGTAAGTTTATAGAGGAAACAAATTCTGCAACTATAGAGGGCCACGTGGGACTGATGAGCAGGTACAATATATGTTTATGGAAAATGTTTTGGACCCAAAAATAAGGGGCCCAAATGATGTTGCTGTGGGGCATGTAGTGCCCATTTTGTTCAATAAATGTATACCAATATAATCAGCTGATATATTAGTTATAATAAGTGCTTATATAAAATTAATGTGCTACTAAATCAGTCAATTTATTAGGGGTCAATGGAGTTTGACCTACGTTTAAACCCTACCCACCTGCCCAGTTGTTCTGAGTGGACATTGCTTGATATGTGATTTATGTAGGTTTCTACATTTCCTAGCCTTTTACATTAGTTATGTAAAGTTTGAGCTTCCTGGCCAGCTCTCACCACTGGGTCAAAACATGACCAGGACCTTGACAAAACACACAATGCTTTTGTAGGTTTGAGAAAAAAAAAAAAAATAATTAATAACCTGCTCGTATTGCACATATTTTTTTGATTTGCAAATAAATGTATGATTTGCATATAGATTTCTGTATTAAGGACTAAGCTGCACAGCTGTATTTGTCTGCAGGCATCCCCCATCATTTAATTCCTTAATACCAACCCATGCCCAGTGATGTCATCAGGACAAAGACTGGAAGCCAGCGATCTTCAATTTTTTTTTAAACATGAGCCACATTCAAATGTAAAAAAAGTTGGAGAGCAACATAAACAGGCAAAGATTTCCTGGGGGTGCCAAATATGGGTCGCTCTTGGTAGCTCCTATGTTGACTGGCAGCCTACAGGAGGTTCTGTTTGGCCATACACTTGGTTTTTATTCAATTAAAGCTTGACTTCAAGCCAGGAGATCAAAAATAAGTACCTGCTTTGAGGCCACTGAGAGCAACAGCCAATTGGTTCATGAGCAACATGTTGCTTTTAAGTCACTGGTTGGGGATCACTGCTCTAAGGTTACAGAGCTTCAAGTGCAGCCATGGTATGGGCTCCTTTAGTTATTGAAAAAGACACTTTTGTGGGTTGTTTTAAACATTTTTAAATCAGTCCTATATGTGTGGGGTTTTTTAGATTTTGGCCCATTCAAAGCCAACCTATACAAAAAATGGGCAGGTATCTACCAGACAAGTTTAAAAATCCTGTGGGGGCGAGAACTGCATTGGCTTGTTGATGTGGTCCTCTACCAAAGGCCTACTATGATCTGATTGTTTGAACAGATGCCAAACCAATATAATACAGACCTGCTCTTTTGGCAACTCCACCAAACAAGAGGATCTTCAAGTGTTTGGCCAGCTTTATATTTTTTGGGGCTCTTGCTCCCCTTCCCAAAAAACATTCGCGAAAACCAATGTGAAATGAATAAAACAATGATCCAATTTATCATTTATTAACAGTTTCCTTATAAACACATTGTTCAAAAAGTAATTACCAACAGCACAACAAATTGACCAGTACACAAGCCTCAAAGAGCATGTTAAACAATTTCTATGATTCACAGTTAAATATAAATTAGGGTATAATTATCACTTTTTTCCCAACAGTCAGGTAACAAATCAATTTACACCTTAAGGCCCCGTGGTCGTCAACATCAAATGGAATAATATAATACAACAAAAGAGTATAGGCAAGACTGATACTGATATATATTCTTCATCAAGCAGTCTATACGATCTGTATGTACAAATAGTCCCAGGATAACTTGGGATCAACAGAGTAGAAAAACAGGAACAAGTGACAGAAAAAAAAGTGTACATGATACAGAGGTGAAACACTCACTGTATTGCTTGTATTTGACCCGCTCAATCCATATTAGATCTGTAAGCCTCAATGTATCACGAAGAGGGGCACCATTGTGCATTTTCTCTGAGTAGTAGTTTTAATATAGCAGTAGTAAGTCTTCAGAACTGTATTACCTTTGATAACTCACATAAACAGAAAACATGCCCAAAGTAGGGTTTATCTTCCATGTCCCTGTTAGTATACATTCACATATAACACAGATAGTTAAAGGGAAAGTTTAGCTTTAGATTACCTACAAGCATACTGGATAAGAAAGTGATCTATAAAATCTATGATGATGTTAATTTTTGTATTAAATACAGGGTACATCTGTGTTGCATAATATTACATCTGCCTCCCTAATGGCTGCCACTTTTCACCTCCAACTGCCAGATTATGCCATCATCTGATTTAGAGCCAGCTGGGGTTGGTTCACTGGCATGCAGAGTTAAAAATAAGAGGGGATTTAACTCTGAATGTCACATGCTTTCTAAGGGAGTCCTTGTAACTGCATCACTATATGGAGACCATAACAACTAGGCGGGGTTTAAATAACAAATCAAGAAGCTCAATAGTTAAAGGATTCAAAAAAGACTTGACTAATAGATTGACAGGTCACAAAGAGATGCAGAATGCTATCATGGTATAATGACCACTGATAAGGTAGTGATCATTCAGGGAAGAATAAAGAGGCAATAAGCCTTACTTATAAGTGAGGTACAGGAATCCCTTTTCTGGTATTATTTATAAGTTTACACCAATTGAGATGATTATCTAGACAACGGCAATACATATGGGATTCTACTTGGAATGTGTTCATTTCATTTTTAATTAAGCCCTTCCCTTAGTGCCCTAGAGCGTGTTCAATAATGATTTTAGGTTGCTTATAAAGAGTCTAAATGGGACAAAATACCGTAGGATGAATGAGTGTTATTAAGGTAGAAATGTATATAAAATTCACACAGTAACATTATTGGCGATGGCACAAGTAGTGTTTCTCACTAGCACATCTCAGCCCAAGGAGTAATGCTTGATACTCATCTGTGCTGCCTGTCTTTCACATGAATGGAAACCGTCTATCAATGGTCATTGGTTTTGACCCTGAAAATGCACTTTTGGGTGTTTTTGGGATCAAAAAGCAGTTTCCATGCATGACAGAAAGCACAGAGGTGTATCTGCCATTTCTGTTATACTAACACTTAAAGGAACAAGAGTGCCAAAAAAATAAAAGTAAATAAATAATAATGTACTGTTGCCCTGCACTGATAAATTACCAGAAATGACTACTGTTTATATAAACAAGTTGCTGTGTAGCCCAGGGGGCAGCCACACAATGCTGAAAAAGGAGAAAAGGCACAGGTTTACATAGCAGATAACCAATATATAATGGGATTCTATCTCCTTTTTCCTCCAGACGTAAGCGGCTGTCCCATGGCTACACAGCAGCGTGTTTATAAAATCTATAGCAGTGTTTCTAAAGCAAGAACACCAGTTTTACCAGTGCAGGATAACTGTAAATTATATTTTAATTACTTTAAACGGATCCTGTCATCGGAAAACATGTTTTTTCAAAACGCATCAGTTAATAGTGCTACTCCAGCAGAATTCTGCACTGAAATCCATTTCTCAAAAGAGCAAACAGATTTTTTTATATTCAATTTTGAAATCTGACATGGGGCTAGACATTTTGTCAATTTCCTAGCTGCCCCTGGTCATATAACTTGTGCCTGCACTTTAGGAGAGAAATGCTTTCTGGCAGGCTGCTGTTTTTCCTTCTCAATGTAACTGAATGTGTCTCAGTGAGACATGGGTTTTTACTATTGAGTGTTGTTCTTAGATCTACCAGGCAGCTGTTATCTTGTGTTAGGGAGCTGTTATCTGGTTACCTTCCCATTGTTCTTTTGTTTGGCTGCTGGGGGTAAAAGGGAGGGGGGTGATATCACTCCAACTTGCAGTACAGCAGTAAAGAGTGATTGAGTGATCAGAGCACAAGTCACATGACTTGGGGCAGCTGGGAAATTGACAATATGTCTAGCCCCATGTCAGATTTCAAAACTGAATATAAAAAAATCTATATGCTCTTTTGAGAAATGGATTTCACTGCAGAATTCTGCTGGAGCAGCACTATTAACGGATTCATTTTGAAAAAATGTTTTTTTACCACGAAAGTATCCCTTTAAACAATTAGTGTTACTGTTCCTTTAAGGACACATAATGCTGAATAATTGGAATATTTTATTGCCAACATAAATGCTGCAAATGAAAAGGCACCATAATAAGGGAGCCTGGCAGAAATGGGGGGGGGATCTAGTTCAAAATAAAATATTAAAAATGTTAAAAACACCACAGCTAGGTCCATACATATTTGGATAACAATTTGTATAATGATCAAGTCGTTTTTTTTTTTTTAGCTTTTTACAAAGAAAATGAATATAATATAAGGAATGTGGACTGAAAATGCAGACTGTCAGCTTTAACTTGAGGATATTTACATCCACACTGGGTGATGGTTAAGAAATTACTGCACTTTTTTTTTTTAAATAAAATTCCCTCCTTTTCAAGGGACCAAAGTTAACTGGACAAATTACTGTGTGCAGTTTCCTTAACAGTTAAGCGGGTAAAAGTTTGATTCTAACGGTGTTTTTGTCACAATATCTAAACTATGTTATACCTCCTGAATAATATGTGAAAGTTTACAATTCAATCAAATCTTGCTTTATTTCAAATCCACTGTGGCGTGTACACAGCTAAAATAATGAAAATGTATCACTGTCCAAATATTTATGTGTCTGACTGTATGTGAATGACCATTTAAACTCTAAGCTACTAGGCAGGGATTGGTGCAACTGTAAGAATAGGAGTACAGATTCCCAGGCTCCTTGCAGCACACTGTTTGCTTTAAAGGAGAACTAAAAATGAATATTTCTAAAAATGCCATATTTTATAAAATGAACTTTTTGTACCAGCCTAAAGTTTCAGCTTCTCAGTAGCAACAATGATCCAAAAGCTCAAACCTATCACAGGGGGTCACCCTCTTGGAAAGTGTCTGTGACACTCACATGCTCAGTGGGCTCTGAGCAGCTGTTGAGAAGCTAAGCTTAGGGGTCATTGCAAATTAAGCAGCAAATTAGGTTTGCCTGTAATATAAACTGATGCTACAGGGCTGATTATTAAATTCTGATATTAGTTGCATTGGTTTCTGTGTTGCCATGTAGTAATTACCTGTATTAATTACTAATCTAATCCACCGCCTGAGGCAGCTTGGTGTTGCTGCCGCCCCTCCCCAGTGCGCTCACCTTTTTGGTCCGGGAGGGGGTCCACGAGGGCGGTGGAGAAGGCCAGGACACTAGCGCAGAGAGCATAATTGCGCTCTCTGCGATAGAAGAGAAAAATTTCCAGTTTCAAAACCGGAAATTCGCCTCTTAAAGTACCAGGAGCAGCATTTTTGCTGCTCCTGGTACCTAGTGGGGCGCTGCCACCTGAGGTGAGTTGCTCAACTCGCCTCATTGGTGGAGCACCCCTGTGTGTACTGTATATTTTGAGTCGGCCCCCAAGTTCAGTAACTGACAGCAGCACAGAGCATGTGCAGTGAAGCAGCAGAAAAGAAGATGGGGGGCTACTGGGGCATCTTCAGAAACACAGATCTTTACTAAGTAAGGGCTGTGGTTGCATTTGGCTGGCACAGAAGCCCGAAACATAATGTAAAACATTTCTAGCTACTTCTTTAGTTAACCTTTAGTTCTCTTTTAAAGCAGGGACAGGCTCTTGTTGGGATGCTGGGTGCTGTAGTTCCTTAACTAAAGGTTGCACAATCCCACTGTAAAGACAAACAGAAGTTGATTAGTCTGTAAACCGCAACTTTACTAAAGCTAATAAATCATGGTACATTGTTCTGAACTACCATTAGCAGCATCCTCAGCCTTGACATAGTAGACTGTTTGGGAACAGTGTGCCACTATTTAAGAGCGGACACTGCTTTGTGTTCTAGAAGCAGTTATGAATATAATCACACTAGCAGCAACTTACTGGAACCTACACATTTAGGACAACATAAATGTGCAAACAAAAGTAACAAAGAGAACAAAATGCCACGTTTTACAGCATCTTTGATAGAATCCATTTTGCTAATTCAAGAGTATATTTTTCACTTACAGATAACATATATATAACAGAGTCAGATATAAAGCTTAAAAAAGGCAAAAAAAAAGTTTGAACCTTTTATCCCTTAATATATTGGTCTAGAAAATTAGGCTGCTGCACCTTCTACCTTGTCTAAACGGACTCATTTATTCAGTGGAAGGTTCACAGCTATGCAAAGCAATACTCTAAGCACTAAAAGGGGCAGCTCCACTGGTTACTACTAAAGATGCAAATGAAGTGAGCAAAACTATTACCCCTTGTTCACACCATATTAAAATGATAAGCTCTACTGAAGCACAAAATATAATTATACATTAACTCTGAGTGTAAAAGCCTGCTCTTGTATAATGAAGTGGACTTTTTAGCATTGATGACCTTTCAAAAAAATAAAATTCTAAAAAAAAAAAAACAATAAGGTACAAGATGTGCTGCAACAAAATAATCAAGTTAAAATGAAATCACAATTTATTTATGAACAAAAGATACGCTTTTAAAAACAATGTGCTCAGCACATGCAAAGACACAAACAGACATCTAGAGCTGTCGGAAAGAAAGGTTACCTTTTAATCAGGCGCCTCTTATTATCAACTTTAATACACAGCAGCATACACAGAGATGTGAGGAATGTTTTTCTTTTTCGTAAATTCATTTGGTACAAAGTAATCATTTGAATGGTAGCCTAATGATGGACAAAAGTGCTTTTGGGAAGAGATTAGTTGTTCAGAGAATGCAACAAAAAATAAATAAAAATTCTTGATTTTTTTTTGGAAATCTTGGCTGAATCAGTGTTCAATGTAAAAATGTTCTTGCCCTGAGGAAGATGCAGTAAAACACTATAACAGTTTTGTTTGTAACCCTCCTCCCCACAAAAGAAAATGCAACTTGAATTTTAAAAATATGAAATTGGGTGTGTACGTGTATATTTTATATATATATATATATATATATATATATATATATATATATATATATATATATATATATATATACACGAGCCATGAAAATCCTGTAAATCATATGTTTATAAACAGTGCTTAGTGATGAAAACAGTTATAATTGGAGCTTAGTGATGTCTTTTCTCACATGACTCACTGAAAAATATGAAGATATTATAAGTCATCTCGGAGTTCCATGACCTTATAATATCTATACCTATAGAATATTTATATATACACACATACACGCGCACACACACAGTATATACTGTATAGCATATAGGAGAGGGACTGCAATAAATTGCAGGGCAGGACATTTGTATTGTACAATGGTGGATCATAAACAAATGTAAATGCCAAAGAGTTTATCTATGATTACAAAAGATACTGTAAAAAGAGATCTAGCCAAAAAGGTCTTTCAGGTCATTGCTGGCCGAACTACTACTTTTCATAGTATTTGTTGGCTGAGTATAGCTCTGTGGGTTGAAAAATGGGTTGGACTGAGTGCCAAAGCCAACTTGATTCATCATGCCAGTCTGTGTTGCTGGGCCACTTGGGGCCAGAGAACCTTGTGAGGGTACAAATTGGTTGAGCCAAGGATTTTGATTCTGTTGAGACATTTGGTTCATACTCACTTTGGGTTTCTGAGGACCAAACAAATTGTCTACAGAAGAGATGTTAGCAGTGGGTCTGATGTTCTGGCTCTGTTGTAGCATGCCAGTAGTGATGCCCAAGGAATTAAAATTGTGCATGTTTGAAGGCACTGGCATTGTAGTACCTTTGCTCATTCCTACAGGGCCTGTGCTGCCAAAGAAATTTTGGTTTGGATTTCCAGCTCCCATGGTGAATCCAGATGGATTAAAAGTTGGGTTTGAGTTAAGTCCATTTTGCATATTTCTATTTGCGCTCACATTGTCTACTGGTGTGGGAAATCCAATATTTGCAGCCATATTAGTCATCGGAGCATATCCACCAATGGCTGGTTTAGAGTTACCGGTTGAGAGACTACCCAAGGATGACATGTTTTCCATGAGAGTTGCGGTCAGGTCCTTGGTCTGCAAACAGGGAAAGTTATGTTATTCCAACATTAACACATACAAAAAATCCGAGACCAGGTTAGTGGGACTAAATTACATATATTTGTCAGTTTCTGAACAATCAGAACAATATGCCAACATTGTGCATGCTAATTCCCCTTTGTTAGATTTCTTTATATAACATAAAATATTTCACAACCTTAAAATGCCTCAGTTAATAGTGCTGCTCCAGCAGAATTCTACACTGAAATCCTTTTTTCAAATGAGCATACCAATTTTTTTATATTACATTTTGAAATCTGACATTGGGGTAGCCATATTGTCAGTTTGCCAGTCATGTGACTTGTGCTCTGATAAACTTCAGTTACTCTTTACTGCAAGTTGGAGTGATACCACCCCCCACCCCAGCAGCCTAACAACAGAAGATTGGGAAGGTAACAAGATAGCAGCTCCCTAACACAAGATAACAGCTGCCTGGTAGATCCAAGAACAACACTCAATAGTAAAATCCAGGTCCCACTGCGACATATTCAGTCACATTGAGTAGGAGAAACAACAGCCTCCCAGAAAGCAGTTCCATCCTAAAGTGCTGGCTCTTTCTGAAAGCACATGACCAGGCAAAATGACCTGAGATGGCTGCCCACACACCAATATTACAACTAAAAAAAAAAAATAACTTGTTGGTTCAGGAATTAAATGTTACATTGTAGAGTGAATTATGTACAGTGTAATTTAGAAATAAAAACGACATCATAAAAATTATGACAGAATCCCTTTAACCATTTCAACTGTGCATTACTTATAAAACCTCTTACCCGTTTTGCAGATGCCACGGGGGTTACTGTGCTAGGATTAAGTGGCTGTTGACTTTTTAACTTTTGGACTTGCTCCTGTTCTTTTGCTAGTTTTTGCTTCTCTTCAAGTGTAAGTGATGCCTTTGGAAACACACCAACATGAGTTACAGACAGCTAAAAGTTATGAATTCCTTTTTTTGTTTGTTTGTTTTACAATATAATATTTCACTATATCTATTACCCATTTTACACAAGATAATATCATGATTTTCCATGAGGTGATCATACAAAATGACTATGCTGGCAAATAAAACCTTTGGATTAAAATAAGTTTAAATTATTATTGTATAATGTTGCTTTAAATATATACTGTCATGGGAAAAATATTTTTTTTAAATATCCATTGAAATCCATTTCTCAAAATATTTTTTATATTTAATTTAAAATCTGACATGGGCACAAGTCACATGACTGTCTAATAAACTCCAGTCACTTTTTACTGCTGTAGTTTTACTGTTGATGAAGTGATATCACCCCCCCCCCAGCAGCTCATAAGCAGAACAATGGGAAGGTAACCAGATAACAGCTCCCTGACAAGATAAGAGCTGCCTGGTAGATCTGGTAGAACAGCACTCAATTGTAAAAAATCCAGGTCCCACTGAGACACATTCAGTTACATTGAGTAGGAAAAACAACAGCCTGTCAGAAAGCAGTTCCATCCTAAAGTGCTGGTTCTTTCTGAAAGCACATGACCAGGCAAAATTACCTGAGATGGCTGCCTACCAACCAATATTATAACTAAAAAAAAAAAATACACTTGCTGGTTCAGGAATGAAATTATATATGGCAGAGTGAATTATTTGCAGTGTAAACAGTGTAATTTAGAAATAAAAACAACATCATAAAAATTATGACAGAATCCCTTTAAATATATTAACTATGGGGCATATTTATAAAAAATAGAGTTCACCAGAGCAAGCTAGTTAGTTTTATAGAATTTATAAAGGCATATTTATTACAAATTTTAAGATGAGTTATGTCTATCTCTGTATGTGCACTGCTTGTACAGCATACAGAAGGGATGGACCTTCCTTGCACTTCCCTTTTTTGTGCATCATTCACCAGGCACAAGGCTTCCTGGAGACCCTATCTTAAAAAATACGGCGGGCTTACATTTATAAGCACTATTCTCTGTTATTTACACAGGTACTAAGGAACACAATACAACGGTCTATGGGACAAAATAGATACTAAGCATTTGGGGCCAGTGGATAGTAAGTTTTTCAGCTAATGCTGTGCCTGCAGCATTCCACTTTTGACCTAATAGCAAGCAAGCAAGACTGAGGCAATGGCAAGTCTTAAGGTGAGTCGATATTTCCTTCAAGAAAGTAATAAAGAAAACATAAATGGGGAAAAGACATTTACTCTGAGAAAAGGGGAAATAAAAATATATTTTTTTTTAACAAAACCGGATTTAGCATAAAATATATATAATACGTAACCAAAGACTTCACTTATTCACCTTTACTTGCTGCTTCTGTACCTGCCCAGTTTCCTTCTTGTCGCTGACACCTGACAGCAAATCTTGCCCAATGCTGTTAAAAATGTTTGTCTGTGGAAAAGCAAATGCAATCTTTAATTGATTGAACAGTTTAATCTTCTAAAGATTTAAAAAGAAGAAGTTACAGCTAAGCTGTACACTGGTGATATTTTTTACACTTCTACCAAATGGCCAATTCAATTACATGTGACTTACCTGTAGCCCTTAAATAGTGGCATACACAGAAGGGCCCATTGACACTCATGTGGATGGCATCAAAACAGCTCTTTAATTGACGTGAAAACAACTTTTCAAACATGCGAAGCTCTGCTTAGGACACATGAAATTTACCTGTAAGACGCTCCCTTCTGCCATGGCCTTAGGTTCAGTGTAATAATAAATTGGAGTTGCGTCCAGTCCCTTACAGTCATCCAGGTTAGCCAATTGCAATGCTTTTAACCAAGCAACCACAGCATCTATTTAATGCCCAGGAGGGTGGGGGATATTTAAACAAGTTAGCATTTGGTGCTGCCCTATCCTGTACTCCTAAAGCTGGCCATTCAGGTGCAAATTTTGGTTGGGCAGTTTTGACAATACTGAGTGACCGTTTGGGCATGTTTCAAATTGGGGGTCGTTTTAAACAAACTATCCTGTAATCCTGTCTGGCCAAGGATGATCTGTCCAGTTTGAAAATATCATCTGATTAGGCACCTGTACCAGAATCCAAGGCATAAGATTATGTCTATGGCACATAGGGGTATATTTATCAAAAAGTGAATTTAGAGATCGCCACAGTCCATCAAAACTTTATTAAACAACTCCATTACCCAATAAATGGCATTAGAAATGCTTTGCCAACACCCTCATGTGGTTTTTTCAATTTCTTAATTAAAAAGTTCATCCTTTGATAAATACGCTTTTCAAAATCCCATAGAAATTAATAGAGCGTGGCAGAATTTCACTCTAGAGGATTATGGGGATCTCTAACTTCACTTTTTGATAAATATACCCCAAAGGATTTCTGAATGATGCCCACCTATAAGCAAATATCTGTTGGCAAAGCATTTCTAATGCCATTTATTGGGTAATGGAATTGTTTAATAAAGTTTTGATGCCTACAACTGCAATATTTGCTAGTGATGGGGGGGTTGAGTATTGTTAAATACAAAATAAAAAAATGTATAAAGGACAAAGTTAGACAAACAGAATTATTTTTAATCAAGAAATTGAAAAAACCACATGAGGGTGAGGAGAGATTTTACAGTGGTACAGATACAAAACTGCAAATGAATAAAAATGCACAGCAAAAATTAACTTTCTGCATGACCTTTTAAACTACGATCCGATTTGTTTGTACCTGATTAGCAGACTTGGAGGGCTGTTGTTCTGTACTAAGGTTGAGTTGGCTTGTTATATCCAGTGACCTTAAAAGAACACATGAAAATCTTAATTGTACTGGCCACATGTGTAGTTAACAGAATGAATTCAAATGACATGGGGCATATTTATAAGGTGCAAAATATTGAATTAAATGTCTGACATTTTGACACGAGCGTTGAAATAGTCTGATGAGGAGAAAATGTACACTTTTGTAAATATGCCCCTTCAATAAGGTCATACACTCTCAGTAGTGGTATACAAGCTTGGGACAGATAATATTCTTGCAGCCGTTAATCATTAGCAGAAAGGCTTTAGGTTAGCACTGCATACTAATTGTGCTACAAATCTTATAGAGCCTAAATGAGAATTAACAGCACTATCCCAGGATTCTCATTCTTCTTGCTGCTGATTCCAGACTAAGCTGATATTTGCATATATTATCAGTGGATCAAGTTATCTCTTATAGTATAATGCCTGATATACACCACTGACTTTAGCCAAATATGGCTGTGGGTTTGACTGAAGTTTTTACATCCAGCATTCAAAGTACTAGTTAGTACACTAGGATTGCTATTATTGATGTAGGATCTAAAACCTGGAGTACAATGAAAAAATATCACATGCACTCTATCTTTACTTGATACAAAATGAGGGTTCAATAAGGGATCTAATGTTACCAGGTAGGAATGGGACTTTACTAGGCTAACTTATTACTTGTTTTCCTAGATTTTTCCCACCCATGACCTAAGGCCCAAGAACTGTCACTTCTTTTTAAAATGTCTCTTAACATAAGAATACTTACTTTTGCTGTTCTTGCATAGTATGGATTTGCTCAAGTTTGGTTTTGTGTTCAGATTCCAATTTATTTAACATCTCTTTAATTACTGCCATAAAAGAATTAAACTGTAAAAAAAAAGAAGTTATGGGAGTAAGTAACAGCCTAGAGAAAAGACAAGTATCATTTGGCAGTAAGCTGCCAATTCACTGAATTTCCAAATCCCAGTACACTCCTCCAAATTCGGATGTATCAGATGCTCTTCTACCTGTGCTCCTTGTTTGCAGGCACCCAGATAATAATCTGCAGCCAGAACAAATATAACAATACAAGGCAAAACTGTAGGAGGCATGTGAGTAGCTTCTTAAGACTTTACTAAAGTTACATACATTAGTGAGTACATACATAAGGGAGTACATACGCTAGTGCCTTCCTGGGAGCCAGATAATTTAAATTGGTTTCCTGCAGATGGAAAACCCCAGACTCGCCGCTTTGTGAAGCCAGTATAAAGATACAGTTTTAATAAACGACAAATAAAAACAGTAGAAAAAAATCTCTTAATATTTTTCAAATTAGTTATTTTAACCATGCATTATTTCAGTATAAGGGGTATGTGCTTTACTTTCATTTGTCTCACAATAAAAATATCTATATGAAGGCTTAGTTTAGTGACTGGAGAGCACATTTTTAATCAATCTTTTTGGTTATTCAGATTTGTGGCTTCCAGAAATATGCCAAGTGTTTTTTTTTTTGCAGTACAAAATAACATTTTAACTGTATTAGCTAAAATACATTGTACATAAATTCTACATATACAAAGCATGATATAACACTCTTCTCACCTGGTTGAGGTTAAGGTTATTGTCAATACTAAGAGGAATAAGATGCGGTAGCACTTTGCCAGCCAGTTGCTCTTTGGTAATACCAAGTTTCTTATGCGTAAACGTACATTTGTAAATACCTATACAAATTTTAAAAAAGGTTCAATTTGTTTCTATAAATAAATAACATCCATTTTTTATTGTCAGATAAACATTAGCATAACAACATTAAAGAACTATTCATGTGAATTTTCTATCATATCTTCTGGCACTGATGCATTAAAAGAAAAAGGAAAGGAAAGTCGCAATCAATGGGAGGTGCCATTTCGGAGAGCACAACAGAGAGATCCTCTTTTGCCTCTCTGCCCAAGGGTAGAGAAGAAAGATAAAGGAACAGTAAGGGTAAAAAGAAAAACTGGGTAAATAGATGGGCAAAATAAAAAATATTTCTAATATAGCTAGTTAGCCAAAAATGTTGGAGTGACTGGATATCTAACATAACAGAACTCTACTTCCTGCTTTTCAGCTCTATAACTCTGAGTTAGTCAGTGACTTTAAGGGGGGCACATGGGACATAGGTTAAGTGAGTTTGTATTGATCCCTCAAGCCCCTTTGAAGGGGCATTTCTGTACTTCTGCAGGAACAATGATCAAACTTCCATGTGGTTATAGCAACCCCACACCTATGCCTTTAATGGTGGTCCTAGTTTCTGTTTTTACCAATCCACTTTCGTGCAACTACACATGTGGCAAGATCAGCTAAATCAAGTGTTTTGTAGGCACCAACAGTTTGCTTGACAAAAATCTGAGAGAAATATATACATCACCAGCATACGCTGTGTCTGAGCAAACCTGAAAGTAACTTTACCTAGAATTCCCATGAGGACTGCAGGTTCTCGGGATGGAATTTGTTGTAAAAAAGGCAATAGTTCATCAATTACAAACCACTTATCCAGGTATTCCAAAATTTTTCCCAAACAAACCAAAGAATTTACACGTACCTACAAACAAAAATACATTCATGAACACTGCATTTTTTAACTTATTCAAATCTGTACAACAAACTTCAGCATTATACCAGGTACAGTCTAACTGCAGCCACTGCAACTGATACCTAGTGCTGTATAATAAATATTTTTATTGTTTGTTTAAATATTATATAGAAATATAGCAATCTGCTTAATTGTTCTATAGCATGTTCTATGTTGTTAGTATGTGGATATGAATAGGGATGGCCGAATTTAACCCGTTTCGCTTACTTGGAGTTTTAGTTAGAAAAATGGCTAACCATATTGCTAACAAGATTTGCTAAACTACTAATAAGAACAGATATTCCAATAGGAGGAATTGTGTGGAAAAATTACATAGGTTTACTTACAGCAAGAGATGAAGTTTGTAAACAAGCATTTTTTATCCTTGGTATTACAGAGTTCTTCATAGATGGGTAATCTATTAGGTTGGCAAATGAAGGAATGATGTTGAGGCACAGCTCCTACAAACAATAACACAATTTCATATTACCATAAATGATTATGTTGTGTGTACAAATGTGCATGCATCACTGCATACCATATAGAGTTATTACTCTAACACTTTCTTGTAAGACAGTGGGGCTCATTTATAAACACTGGGCAAATCTGTACATGGGCAGTAACTGATAGCAATCAATCAGATGTTTGCTTTCACTGTTCAACCTGCAGCTGCCTGTAAAAAGCCAGTCACTGATTGGTTTCTATAGGTTACTGCCCAGGTGCAAATGTGCCCAGTGTTTATAAATGAGCCTGAGTGTCTTGATGACATTCTCCACATAGTATTTAATATGTCCCCGCACCCTAACACTATATGAACAGAGAAATATAAATGTACATTGCAAGAAACTCAAACTTTTATCCAGAGTGGTACTGCAATACCCGTTTATGTATGGTGACTTTACCTGAATCTGTATTGAGGGAGCTTCAAGAGCCCTGTAGACCATAGGCAAAACACTATTTTTGATTTCATCTGATGGGGTCTTTGTAAGAAGAAGATCCATTTTTTGCAGAAAAATTAGAAGAATCTGAAGGAAAAATAAATATGTTGAGATCACAAGCAAAGTATCTACACCAGTCCCATTTTCAGATATCATTATTATATTTATAACTATGTCAGACACACAAAACATGCACTCACCATGTTGCTAGCCTGAGGCATGAAAGTGAAGAACACGTGGAAAAATTATTACAATTAAATGATACATTTAAATGTATTCTAATGAAATGATGCATTGTAGTAAACCTTCACAGCAATATCTGTACTTATTCCATTATTTGAGAGAGTGGATGGAATTACAAACACATCTGGATAAACATCCAGCATGACTGTCAGAAGGGAGTGGAAAAACCTGGCATTTTTAGATAAATTTCTAGACATGCCAGGAAATATTCAATTCCCTAGGCATACAAATTGAAGAGTGCTAAGTGTTAAAACTACCTGGGATTCAGCAGAGATCATTTTATATAGTAATAGATGGCCTATAATTAATGTAGCAACATTTCACAGGAATCATTTTATGGAAAACAGTTCAAGGACAAGCAAAGCCTACTAGGAACACCAATACATTAGTCATTTTCCAGTGAACTTAATCAACAAATTTCTCTTTCTTCCAGGTTGGTGCTCCTTTATGGGAGAAAACAACTCTGCCTGGGGGAAAGAAGTGCAGCACTGCTCCGCCATCTTGCTTACCATAACTTTACTCTGTTGTGCATTCACAAGTATGCCAGGGCAAGGTAAGCAAGATGGCAGCGAGGTATGTCACTACATTTTTTGCCATTGTCTGGTGCATTCACAAGTTTAAATCTGCACTAGGGATGCCAGGGCAAGGTAAGCAAGATGGCAGCGAGGTATGTCACTACATTTTGTGCCACTGTCTGGTGCGTTTTTTTCTAAAAGAGGTGCAATCACAGGAATAACAGGTAACTGTGCTACTGATGGAAATGTTAACATACTGGTATCTCACAGAGAAGAAGTTGTTCCTTCTCCAAAACTCCAAAAACATACAGGCAGGTTAACTGGTCCCGGATAAAACTGACCCTACTGTGTGTGGATGTGATAGCGATACTAGATTGTAAGCTCCACTGGGGCAGGGACCTATTTGAACGTCGTATTATGTAAGAGTGGCTTGGATGATTTCTTAAACAAGCATAATATCCGAGGGTTCTGTGAATTCGAGATCTCCAGTTAGTTAAGTATAGGTATTATGTATGTGAGTGTGTGTGAGTGAGTGAGTGTGAGTGCGTGTGCGTGTGTACACACTGGGAGTCATTTGGAGGTCTTTTTTCAACCTCAGTTACCTGAATTGGTTCCTGTTGCCTGAAAACAGGTCCCAGCTCTGGCAGGATAAGCTTTGTATACTCTTCTTTTGTGCATTCTTCTGCTATCAGCAGAACATTGGGAAGGACAAAGGGTACCATGTCAGGGTTTACAAATTCAGAAGTTAACGCTGGTAATATTCTCTGAACCACCACACGCTAAAATAAGAAATAAGAGAAATGTCAAAATGCTTATTTAAACTCAGTATTGGCAACGAAGTGTTTTTCCCAAAGCTATAGTATTTACTAGAAAACAAATCACAATGTTTACACTAAAGGGGCAGTTGTCAAATATCACTCTTACAAAAAAAAGGTGTATAGCTCACAAGCTAAAAAAATTCTAACATCCTAGAAAATATTTCATTTGACTGCCTTTCTATTTACCTTAAGCTATTTTTGTGCCTAGCAGAGAATGACAAGTGGTCCTCATCTAAATCTGGTTATTTAGAAGCCAATGTGTAAAAAAATATTTCAATAATTACGTGGTAAGTTCCTTTTTTTAAAGTCACGTCATTAAATATTACATACACCATTAAAGGATGGGTTGCCCCTTTTAAGTAAAGTAAACTGCATTTTATGAAACTATTTCAATGAAAGTCCTGCAGATATGGCTTTTGTTTTTTATTTTACTTAGCTTGGAAACTTTACACTTGAAAATGTGTTACTCACCTTAGGCAGTTTTTGAAGAACTTTTGGTAACTCTTTAAAAAATTGTGACTTCTGAAGATTGTCTCGTTGAAAAAGGGAATCAAAGTACTGCAAAGTTACAACTCCAACATCATCAAAAAAGGGTATCTGTAAAATTTTAAGTAAAATGTCACAACACAGTATGTAGGAATCTGGAGTAAAACAAATAACATGTCTGTGATACTGTTAATAATATACGGACATGACACTAGAGAAAGACAGTTTCAAATATTTGTGTTTGATATGAAATTGGCTTAACAGACACAGGCAATCATTATGTCTCAATTTGTTGTTGGTCTACAGATCAGAGGATCCTTCAAGAACTTTCAGTCTATGAAAGGTAAATGGAGGTTAAGGGATAACTGGAAGTCTCATGCCTTGTTTGAAAATATCTGAAAGAATTCACAATTATATTCATTCATTTTTATTAATGCAGAACTGCATGCCTCCACAATAGACATGCCTTTGCAGTATTTCACTTTGGCCTCTATCCCTACCTTTGTAATTTGATCTGCATCCGGTCTCACGGCAGGAGTTACATTCAAGAGAAGCTTTTCATGTTCTCTGACTTCTTCTGGGATGTTCACAAGCACATTTGGGTTTAAACGACTCAGCTTCAATAAGGAAAAATAACCATGAATTAGGATACAGAAGAAAACATATATTTAGTAGGGTTATAGGGGAGTACCATAAAATCACCAAAACAGCATTTAAAGCATAAAAGGGGGGAGGCAACATCTAGGTGTAGGTGGGGAGAACTACATAAAAATAGATTGTATCCAAGGTGCCAATCAAGCCTGACTGTGTTCTATCGAGGGTGACTCCCTTCTGTCCTATAGGAGTTTGTATGTGGACACTATGTTATTAAAGGGGTTGTTTACCTTTAAATGAGCTTTTAGTATGATATAGGGAGTGATATTCTGAGAACATTTGCAATAGGTTTTAATGTTTTGTTATTTGTGGTTTTTGAGTTATGTAGTTTTTTTTACAGCTCTCCAGTTTGCAATTTCAGCAATCTGGTTGCAAGGGTCCAAGTTACCCAAGCAACCATGCACTGATGTCAATAAGACTGGGATAGGAATAGGAGAGAGGGCCTGAAAAGAAAGATGAGTAATAAAAAGTAGCAATAACTATAGATTTGTAGCCTTACAGAACATTTGTTTTTAGATGGGGTCAGTGACCCCCACTTGAAATCTGTAAAAAAAAGAAAAGAAGGCAAAATAGTTTAAAAAAAACTATAAAAAAAAGAAAAAATGAATGCCAATTCAAAAGTTGCTTAGAATTAGCCATTCAATAACATACAATAGGTTAACCTAAAGGCGAGCCACCGCTTTAATGGTATTTAGTCTGAAGAATATTGGAGTCTGTGTTTTCCACTTTAAGGTCATGCATCACTGTAGGATATGGATAGACTAATGTATTTAGTGTATCGTGTGTACAGATATCAAAAATTGTTGGATGTCCGTGAATGGCTACACCATGTGTATACAATTAACAAGATTGGGGACATATTGACCATTAATTTGCATAAACTGGGGATATGCTTTGTAGTCTATATGGCATAAAATACATTCTGTGGAGAACCTTAAATTGCATCAGCCCATCTCTGGTTGCCACCAGGCAATCAAACGAAAAGATTCAAGATTTTCATGCCTTAAATGCCATTGATAGGGTCCATTTTCCAATGGAAAATGAGCTCAGCCTTTTATGATTCTCCAAAACTATATGAGGTTTTACAAGCTGGGGCAAGTGAGCCAAGTGCTTGATATGCCTAGTGGTTTACAGTCTATAACCTGGGAACTGGGATGTGATTGGGTGCCTATGATGTAAAAAAAATTTTGTTTGGGAACTAGCATTTGTTTTGAACTGAAACCCCAACATTTTGGATAAATGATATTCTTGACACCGTTAACTTTATAATTGGCTTATTTTTGGAGAACAACACTTTCGATTGCACAAAGACATGCATAAAGGGAAACAGAGGCCTGAGGGCCTGGGCAGTATGTCTATTTATGATATCTAAAGTTGCTCTAAGATCAGTATCTGGGTTGGCCAGGTATATAAATGTTTTCAAGAGGGGCCCCACTTAACAGTCTGGCTTTCTATGTACCAATCACTATTTCTGGAAGCTAAAACTCTCTATTTCCACCTTCTAGTTCTGAAGCACTGGATGCAGTTTATCTATAGAAAGAGATGCACTGTAGTCATTGAACAGCTCTATTAAAATGCCTTATAAATAAAGAAGAGTGAATAATGATTTGACAACTTTCCTCTTATGTTTCTTTGTACCCCTAACCTTCTTTGTTAGCAATAAGTAGGGAACAAAATGTTAGGTCTGATAACAGAAGCTTGAGTCTTGAATATATAAAACCATCTGAATTAACACTAATTTTTCTATTGCCTTATAAGCCACATTGTCAGTATTCTGTTGGTTTTTTTTTTTTGTCTTCATAAGCCTCACTAGCTTCATCTTTTATCCCACGGAAAAATTGCCATTGCGAGTTGTCTAATACAGTACGGACATGGGTTTGGTTATGGTTTGTCTGGTACTTGGAAGAATGATCCTAGGATTTAATCTTCCAAAGTGGGATTCCATTTTTGATGCATACCTAAAACACTTTAATTTATGTGCACTGTGACATTAGCAAGATTACTTACCTGGTCCAATTGCCTGCTGAAGCTTTTATAAATATCTTGCTTGTTTACTTCAAAAATAGTTTTCCCTTTGTTATATACTGCATGGATAATAACTCCCAGTGAGTACATGTCACTAGCAGGGTCACAGCTCACTGATAATATGTATTCAGGAGCCAGATATTCTGGGTTTGGCAGACACAGCGGCGGTAAATTGGGATCCCATTCTTTACACACAAACTTTGCCTAAAAAAAAATATATATATAAAAGATGTATGTGTTATAAGAAGAATAATTTTCTGTGCAAATGCCCTGTACATAATATTGAGTAATGGTAATCATAGCAAATATGATGGTGCACAAGTTCAAGTTGTTCATTCTTTTTTTTATGAATGCAGTTCAAATACACAAATCTATGCATGACTGGACAAATAATGATAAATATCAGAAAACTCCCAGATAGTATTGTAATATTAATACAGGTAAGGGACCCATTATCCAGAATGCTTTCCAGATAATGGATCTTTCTGTAATTTGGATTTTCATACCGTTAGTCTGCTAGAAAATCATGTAAACATGAAATTCGCCCAATAGGCTTGTTCTGCTTCCAATAAGGATTAATTATATCTTAGTTTGGATCAAGTACAATGTACTATTTTATTATTATAAAGAATAAGGAAATCTTTTTTAAAAAATTGGTTATAATATAATAATAATTATTTGATTATAATGGAGTCTATGGGAGACGGCCTTTCCGTAATTGGGAACTTTCTGGATAATGGGTTTCCAGATAACGGAACATTTTTTGTTTCTTGCAGTAAAATCAAGAATTTTCTTTAAAATGCCAGTGAAGGATGTCAGTATACCTTCTGTACAAAGAAACTTCCTTTTCTGTATATATTTTTCACATATTAAGAAAGTATGATTTTCCTGCAGCATAGACAGATTAATTGCCACCTTTATGTCAACTATAACTACGTAAAGACCTTTCCATCTCACACTGTTTATACAAATGCCGTAGAATGCCATGCAGGGCAGTGGTTTCTAAATTGTTGGGCCATTTACTGTATTAATTGCTGAAACAATGAATAGAGTCCCATTTACACAATTAAGAATATACTAAACCTTAATGTATGACCAAAGAATATGAAATAGAACCAAACAATTAAGAGCACACCCTTTATATATTACCTCTTGATCTGAGGGGTTAGTTGTCGGATTGCAGAAATCAAAGCCCATTATTTTCCATGCTCCACTTTTGTTTAAAATTATATTTTCTGGTGTAAGATTTGAATGGATCATCTTAACACTGCTATGCAAAAATGACAAGCCTTCAGAGACCTAAGAGGAGAAAAACAAAACATGTATTTAATGTGATATGAATAGCAGCAACGATGTAGAGCCGAAGGGTGCATATATTAAATATACAGATTATGCACAATGCACGTATACTGATGGACACAGGGGTTAAAAATGTCCCAGCTTATTAAAGAATAACAGGTTATAAGCACAGAACATTTCATTAATACTTTATTTATACATACGAGGGGGAGTTACCATGTTAATTGCCACTGAAAACAAATTTGCTTAAAGGGTATGCCCTCCTTTAGTTCTTCCAATACGGTAGTTTTTGCCAAATAAATGTTTTTGGAAACAAGACATATGATATTCAGGTATGGAACCCGTTTTCCAGGGGTTTCCCAGATAAAGGATTTTTCTGTAATTTGGATCTTCATACCTTAAGTCTACTAGAAAATCATGTAAACATTAAATACACCCACTAGGTTGGGTTTGCCTCCAATAAGGATTATTTATATCTTAGTTTGGATCAAATACAAGGTACTGATTTATTATTAGAAAGGAAAATGAAATCAAAAATTTTTTTTAAAGGTTTTTATTTAAAATTTTCTCAACACAACAGCACATCCATAAACTTGCAATGCTATGACCATACAAATAAAATTACAAGTTTGTAGGGTAATAGTAAGTTACACACATCAGAAATACAGTATATAGCAAGACACACACCAGTAGTCAATGGGAGGAAACTTAGAGGGCAATAAGTGTTATTGAGAGATTAATTACATGTAGTGAGTTACCATGTATTCTTAGAGGGCTACCCCTGGATTGACATCCAGCCAGAGGTCCCAAACCTTCTCAAACTTTTGGGGGCAATGCCTGGCCAGATAGGTTAGTTTAATAACTGGTAGGTTACGGTTTACTAGATAGATCCATTGTTGAACCTGTGGAGGAAGGGGGCTCATCCATTTCATTGCCACCTGTTTTTTGGCATAGAAGTACAGTGTTTTTAGTAGGGTACGGGTCTTATTCAGTGGGACCGTGTCCTCTAACACTCCCAGCAAACATACTTCCGGGGCAAGAATGCCAGGTAATAGGACTTGTTCATTAATGTATTTCACTACTTCTGCCCTCACTTGCCTCTGTCCACATCTCATCACTCAAATAGGGCAAGTTGACAGCCCATTTACTCCTTGCTCTGTCCTATCCCCAGGATAGGAATCAGGGACTTATATATTACGGAAATTAGCTTGCTTGGGTCTGGGACCCACAGTCTACTTTCGTAGGATGAGGTTGTTGTGTTAGGGAACCAAATTGGGAGGTAAATACTGGAATAGTTGTATATTGTGCTGATTTAAGCGGGTTTTTAGTTGGGCCAGGGTGGGAAAGGTGCCTTCCACTAGCGGCCGTTCAAATGGTGGACTCCCACTTTGGGCCAGTAGTGAAAATCATGCATTTTCATAAAATTGGCAAAATTAGAATACCTCCAGAGAGGTGCATTTGGTGAGGGTTGGGGGTTTGATTTAGATACTGTTTTAGTAGCAAACGCCCATATTTTCTGTGGAACCGACAACAGGGGTGGCAGTTCAGGGGTGTCTCTAGCTTTTCTATAGGCAAATGAAATCATTTTTAAACACTGGACCTATTATCCACAATGCTTTCCAGACCTTAAGTCTACTAGGAAATCATGTAAACATGAAATAAGCCCTATAGGCTTGTTTTGCTTTCAATAAGGATTAAATAAATAAGTGTGTGTGTGTGTGTGTGTGTGTGTGTGTGTGTATATATAAATAAATATATATAAAAACTCACCCACATTCTATTAATTCCTATGGTATTTTTAGAATTGTATTTATGAATAGGTGAAAGTTAGAACTCACCGTTTGTTAAATAAGGTTCTAAAAATCCCATAGGAATGAACAGAATGTGGGTGAGTTTTTATTTATTAAGCTCTAAACTCACATTTTGATAAATCTTCTTAAGAGTATGAATGCAGTTCAAATACGCAAATCTATGCATGACTGGACTATTGAAGATAAATATCAGAAAACTCCCAGATAGTATTGTAATATTAATACAGGTATGGGACCTATTATCCAGAATGCTTTCCAGATAACGGATCTTTCTGTATTTATCAATAGGTGAAAGTTAGAACTCACCGTGTGTTAAATACGTTTTTCAAAATCCCATAGGAATGAATAGAATGTGGGTGAGTTTTTATTTATTAAGCTCTAAACTCACATTTTGATAAATCTGCCCCTACAAGTTAATTGAAACCAACCTTTACGTCATGTAGCAAAAACAAGCAAAAAGGGTACAAACTTGATTGCAAATTAATTTAGTACTGACCAAGAAGATCCCCTTAAATTAAGTGTGTTGTCTTTTGGGTAGCCAATGCAAATCTTTATCTACTTTAATTTCATTTTTCTTTGTGCAACATAAGAAAGATCATTTAACACCTCTCATTTAAAATATTTTAGTTTTTCATAAGAAAGTACTTCCAGTTCCTTCCTGCCCCACCTTCCCCCTATTCACCGCAACTTGAACGCAATGCCAATGTATCATGGCGCAGCTATTATAGCTATTTCCAGACCTATTCAATTGTAGTCTTATTAAAGCATTTTTTGAAGTTTTCTTACCTGGAGCAATCCATATTTTGCTTCAGAATCAAAAAGTTTATGGTCTCTGATTTCGGGAGGAAGTGGAGATGGAAGATTATCCCAACTCCCAAGCACATTGGCTAGACTCGCAAACACTGGTTCAGTACAAAATGCAAGGCAATCCCTGAATGAAAAAGCAGAGGCAAATAATGAATGTCCCTCTTAGCAAGAAGCATAACTAAAACAAATATTTTAATAGGTAATCAAATGTTCTTCATAAGGGGTCAACTTTTGGTTAATTACCCAATAAATATCTACCAACAGAGCCACAATATAATGAATGAATGATGAACTACATACATTACAATGAGATAAAATACTGTATATATATATATATATATATATATATATATATATATATATATTTGAATGACACGCATGCATCATCATTCTAAATAAAGGGAGGTCTCATGGAGCAGCCTGTGGGCCACTGTCTCATGTTGATGATAAAATCACCTTAGTGTCTACCAGGACCCTCTGTTACATGCTTTAAGTCATTTATGAAACAGGAATGAAAAAGACTAAAGGAAAAAAAAATAAAACTCAAAGTTGCAAAGTATCTGCAAGCAAAATATGACAACTGTATCTCTACCCACTGTGCCTGCTGCTCAGTACACCCCGCTACCCAGCAGCTGCTTCCTACTGACATGTACAGTACTTACTGTTCACTGTTCTGTAATGAACAGTGAGTACTAAAGTAATGGCACATGGTATGCACTTGGTTGCCACATTTTTAAATATCCCAAAAATAACCACCTTCATTCACCAGCATAGCAATAAACTGCAAGCCCTTTTGCCATCACTTATGAATTCTGTCTGGAAAAATTTACTCTCATGTTTCCAAACACCTGAAAGCACCCATGAATTAACGAGACAGCTTTAAAGCAAACCCAGCTCATATAATGGAGATTTCAAACACATGGAAATTCTAATAATTATAATGTAACTTTCACTTATAATACAATTACATTATTCCAGTCAGGACTATAGATAACAAAACAACACACTTATGTAATTATGTAAATAGCTGAGGGGCAACTGTATCCCTAAATGATATAAACTAAAATAGAAAAAAGGCTGTTGCAGTAGGGTAATGTCCTCCACTGACATGTCGCACTATGTTTGTTGTTGAGAAACACAATAGGGCAAGTAAATAAATAATTAATGGCTGATTGTACCAAGCTAAACCAGTGGGGCTGGATTTCAAATGTGCTGTCCTTGTCAGTGGAAGAATAAAAAGTGCCTTTAATGTAAGATTAAAAAGTAGAATGTATGACAATATTGTGCATCACAGACATCAGGCAGGACCTCAAAGAAACAAAATCATTTGGGGATTTCAGCATGCAACCAACATCAGAAAATACAGACTATCATGTGGCAAAAAAATTCCATTGTAAATTGCCTCACTATATGAAACAAAAATTCAATTTGGAATATCAGAACTCCACTTAGTCCAAAAGGCAACTGTTCACTGAACATGGTGCTTGTCTGTGGACTGCACTGAATGAAGTTTGGGGATACAAGTAAATGGCCAAAATTGCACCAAAGTGTACTGCCACTTCACCATACAATGATCAGCTATTAAGGATAAAAAGGAATTAACACCATTTGTATGTGAGCAGCTTAAAATGCTCATAAATTTAAAGGATAAATAACAAACATTTTTAGGTATTTAAAAAAATAAAAAAAACTTAAAATGCAACTTAAATGTCGCAAAAGAAAATGCAATTCCTAAGATAACTGGAACCTTGGCACGGCTGAAATACTGAAAAATATGTCATATGTGTGTCATATATTTGTCAGTATCCAATTAAACGCATATTGGCACAGCTTATAAATACGTGCAGCCTTATATTCTACCTTGTTGTATTTTGCCATACATGATGAGGGCATTTAAAATATTTTTCATAGACTTTGACAGTACATATATAGAACAATAACCTTTAGCCTTAGCTCAGTTAAGCCTGAGATTTTCAGGCTATGGCTCTGGCATCTTTTAAAAGGGACCCAAAGCAGTGGATGGTCTAGCTAACGAGTGCAAATGATTATTTGAGGTCATGGTTCTGGAGATACAATCATGTTTTCCTATACCTGCATCTCTGTTATAAGTTAAAAGAGAAGGAAATTAAAATTGCAGGGTGGTGCCAAATGTTCAGTGCACCCAGAGATTATAATGATTCGTGTGATAGCCCAGCGCTCCTGTTAGCAGAAAACTACACTATACCGTGGGCACTTTTGTACAACTACTATATTCACATCTTCTTCAATTTCCCTGCCGTGGGTGTGCATGTACATTAGAGTGAAAAGCAAAAAGCCAGATTTTTTACTCGACTGCGCTTGTGCTGGCCCAAGGCAACAAAAGAAAGTAGTGGTGGAAATAGAAGTTCACTCCATGATGATCATACAGAAGTACACTCTGCTTTGCTTCTAACAAAAGCACTGGTCTGGGGTACTCTCAAGAAAAAAAACACCAGGCGGGAAAAAAAATTAAATATGTGCCTTCTCAACCCACCCTACAGGGAGAATACCAGTGTTGTGTATAATGAATGGATAGCTATTTCTATTCCTTTAAAAATGATTATACTTAGGTTTTGGAAACAGATAAAATGATAAAAATACCTAGACTCTTCAAGTGGATGCTGCACAGTAAGTAACCGAGGGTGCCGGAGCCGGGTTAACTGTTGAACGCCTCTTTTAAGCGAGTCTATAATCTGATCCTTTTCATATTTCTGATACTTATCAATTATTTTTTTGTCCAAAACAAACACTGCAACGTCCTAAAAATGAAAACATATATATTCACCAGATTAAAAGGTTTTAGCTATGTTATCACATTTGGTTAACAGGGAAATGGAAACTACTTGCATACGGTTTACATACTGCTAACACTGCTTTGCGCAGAAAAACAGTCTATTTGATCAATACGTGGTAAAGCTCTGGCAATGCCTTAAACTGTGGCAAGCACTATAAATGTTCCTCTCATATACATACAAGTGAATATGCAGACAAGATTGCACAAAATATATGGTACTTGCATTGTTTATGAAAGATAAAAAAAAAAAAACTACCTAAAATAGGGTGTAGTTTTTCTTTGGATAGGTTTATTTTTTATATATATATAAAAATGGGTGGGGGTTCCCTTGCCACATAGAGTTCAGTCTGTGAGGGCTGCACACACCGGCGATCGGTGCGGGTGGCGTCCATGGAGTGCCTTTGGGAAGCTAGTAGAGCAAAGTCCGTGACAGCTACGATCACCCAAGGAGAGGGCGAGTAGCGTACACGGATATTTTTAAATAGATGCACACATCGCGGGTGGCACTGCACTAGGGTGGGTTGGTCACTGAGCTCCACATTATCGGTTTAATACATTAATTTTATGAAGTGGATTATACACTAATTATGAGACAAAGGAAGTGGAATGATGTCATCAGAGGGGGTCACGCAAGTTGTTACACGTCACGGATCATTTGGCGGGTGTTTAGGGTATTTAATCACTGTATGTTTGTATGCACAATTTATCCTGAAGACGGCTTGAGACACAGAGCCGAAACGTTGACAATAAATTTTTCTCTTTATTGAACATTGGAAGTCCTGGATGGTGCGGTTCTTTGAGTTGAAGTTTATATATATAGATATATATATATATATATATATATATATATATATATATATATATATATATATATAGATATATATAGATATATATATATATAGATATATATATATAGATATATATATATATATAGATATATATAGATATATATATATATATATAGATATAGATATATATATATATATATATATAGATATATATATATATATATATATATATATATATAGATATAGATATATATATATATATAGATATATATATATATATATATATATATATATATATATATAGATATATATATATATATATAGATATATATATATATATATATATATATATATATATATATATATATATATATATATATATATATATATATATATATATATATATATATATAGATATAGATATAGATATAGATATAGATATATATATTTTTTTTTTTTTTTTTTTTTTTTTGGTCTATATGTATTTTGTGGTCACAGCCTCATTGCACCCCCGCCTAATGGTTTTAAAAATTAGTGGTGAGCACAACTTTTCCTTGTCAGGCATTACAAACATAACTTAAATCTACTATACTTATATCAATCTTCTTTTCTATTTTAAATACTAGATAAAGAACAGTGATTAAAGGGTAGGGATGTACCGAATCCACTATTTTGGATTCGACCAAACCGAATCCTAATTTGCATATGCAAATTAGGGGTGGGAAGGGGAAAACATTTTTAACTTCCTTGTTTTGTGACAAAAAGTCACACGATTTCCCTCCCTGCATGTGCAAATTAGGATTTGGATTCGGTTTGGCTGGGAGGAAGGATTCGGGCCGAATCTGAATCCTGCTGAAAAGCCTGAATCCTGGTTGAATCCCGAACCGAATCCTGGATTCGGTGCATCCCTATTAAAAGGCAACAATAGGAAATGAACAAACCTGTTTTGTAGATTTCTTGGTGCCGTTGAAGATTTTCCAAGCAAGTCCATTACCACCACTTGCTATATGTTTTCCTACATCAAATTCCCTTGTCACAGGGTTTCCCATTACAGCACTAGTAACATCGGCGGTTACCTTTGTGACAGTGCTTTTCAGTTTATTTAGCATTGACTCCATTTTGGCTTGTGTGGTCTGACTGGGAAAAACAAATAGGGAATATATTATGAGGTTAGTAAATTACCGTATATCACTTTTATTTAATGAAAATTATATAATGATGCACACCATGTAATAATTTACTGGCAAAAAATTTCAATTTGTTAAACTAATAACTAAAGCAAACAGTATTTAAAAAAAAACAAAAAAACTTTGATCATACTTGTGCCAAAAATGACTGGTTAGTTTCAAAGGATAAACACTTTTAAGTCTGAATTGATTTGCCTAGATGTTTGATGCCTTTGACCAGAGAATCATTGGTCTGATTTGTTGAATCCCATAGAGTGATATTGTCCATTAAAAGCCATTACCTATACATATATGGCACAATGTGTCCCCTCACCCATGTGTACATCCCATGGGTATTATAAGTCACTGGGTTCCCTAACAGGTTAAGGTCACAGCAGATCACATAATCCACATAGATGTAGGTTTAAACTAACTAACCATATGAAACTGAATAAAAGAACCTTAGGAGAAAATTAAGTATAACTCCTACTATACACTTTTCGAAGGAATAGCTCTGGCAAAGTGTAAGTTGCAGAAAGGACATTGAAAATTTCAAGCAATATTTACATTTCTCTCTATTTCTCTATAATCACACTTCAAATTCAAATGACAAGTGTGTGAAAAAAACTTACTTCAAAAAGAGGATGCATACACACTAGAAAAGAAAGCTACATAACCCTTATATTGCCTTTCAACAATTCCGGTTGACAAAGGCATTTTTTTACATTTTGTCCCCCAATGTTACTAGTGTGGGCCCCCTAGGGGAGTTAATTAAGATGTTGTTAGTAGCCAACTTATATAAAATACACAATCTTGTCAAGTGAGTAGTTATAACAAGCAAGATATACCTACCCCCTTTTTTTCTTAGTTTGGCCCTTTAAAGAGGGTTTAGAAATATATATAACCTGCCACTTGTCTTCACATGGTGCATTATATATGTACAGCAACCAATCAACAATTAGTTTTGATGGGTCTACTGCCACTTAAAAAATGAAAACAAACATTTGTCAGGTTGCTATGGGCAACTGTCTGCACTGGTACACCATTACCAGCTAAAATGAGTTCACATGGGGCAAATAACCTATTGGCAGAAAAAGTAAACAATCAAAAAAGGGGTACTAAACATACTTCCCCCATGCAAAATAGTTGAGGACAAAATATGGTTAATAAGTCTGTGACTGTTGTGCTGTTGTTAGAGGGGTCCTCCACCCAAAAAAATTCAATGAATAGTAAATGTAACTCTAAGCAACATTCAGATAGGCATTAAGTAAAAAATGTCAGTGGCTTTAAAATTTCAATATATGGAGGAAAACACCCAGACACATTTTTAGCCAAAAGTATACGGACACTCCATTTAAAATGACATGTCCTCACTTGGAACAATCACTGCAGAGTGCTGAACGGACTTCAGAAACAATATTATCAGCACAAGAGCCATTTGTAGGGCTGTGAGGGTTTCTGTGGGTGATATAACAGGATAGCAAATGTAAAATATCCCACATGCAATGGATAAAGTGATATGAAGGCTTGTGGAATGATCACTGGCATTTCACCACCTGGCTGTCTGGCAGAAAGGATTCGATTTGGCAGATGCCAGGTTGAATGCAGAATGCTGATTGGTGGGGAAATAAATGATAAAGGTTTGTGGCTGGTTTAGACTAGGGCTCCTGCTTCCATCGAATGAAAACAAAGTTACAGTGAAAAAGGAGTAATTAGATTATTTTCAATTCCCTGCTTCCTACTTTGTGACAACAGTTTGGGTAAGGCCCTTTTCTGTTTGAGCTTAATATTGTCCCCAGGCACAAAGTGAGATCCATTAAACCAAACAAGCGAAGCCCCTCACATCCGTGAAGGTATAAGCTACAGGACAATAGACGCCAGACCAAAACTACGGAGCCCCAGTGGATGTTGAGCTTCAAACCCCAGGACTGTCCTGTCCCACATGACTGCCAATGGATGCCCGTAGCAACACCTGGAGGACCGCAGATTCGGCCATCCCTTTCATAGAGAGATTCATTTCAATTCCAGACAGGTGTTTGGTATTAACCACTTCCTTTAAACAATGCCCCACTGAATCCCTCCCAAACTAGTCAGATAAAGCAGCTCCTACCTCTCCCGGGCAGACAGGAGTGTACGAGGCTGGTGTATGACAGGTAGGGCTAACTCGCCTCCTGTCAGGCCTCTCCACTTGTTTCCCTTCTTGGCACACTCCGCATCATCCAGCAGCTGACACCTACGTCACTTCCGGGATGGCGCCCTAGGCTTGACTGGGCATGGCCTGTGTGGGACACAGTATAAGCGTAGCAAGAGCTAGTCTGTTAGTATAGTATACAGTTATAACTGCTTATGGTTCTTGTATTTTTAGGCTATTTTTTGTCTTTTGATATATATTGCCTTTTTTCATTAAACATGTACGTGCCCGGTTTGATCATGGCGACTTCCGCCCTTGACTGGTGACGTTTTAAAGCAAAGCGTTCTGGGAGTGAGGGATGTGACTTGTCGGGTATGGCGGCAGAATTGACTTCCAGGTTTCGCCGGATCCGCAGTATGGGAGAGCTCAGAGCTCGCAGGAGAGGTAAAGTGACTGTCCTACGCGCTGGGAGATAAGAGCTAGGTTTTTGGAGCTCTGTGAGAAGGACATACGTTGGATGCTCCTCGTTCTTAGATTTATTTTGCTATTAATTAGATATTTAGTGGCATGGAACGGAAAGTTGCAATAATATGGGGCTATATATACAGCTCAACTTCTAAAAGTGCACTTCTTTACCTTTTGTCAAACCCCCTAGTTATCAGTGTGAATCAAAATATTAGACATAATATTCTTTAGGGAGCCATAAACAGCTGCTTTCTATTATGCACACACTCCTGTCAAACTCCTGCCCCTCAGACACTGAGCAGAGGCTGAGTTTTGTCAGTGTGGTTTTGCTCACTTACTAATTATTACTACGGTTATTGTTTCATACAATAAACCAGATCTTATGGTACAAATACGCCCCCTTGAACAGGTGTCACATATTTAGAGTGTTCGTCACACACATTCCGATATTGATTGTACGATTTAATGCCATGATCTAAAACTAACATTCAGATTTAAACTGTAGGTAGGCTTTTCTAAAAAAAATAAAAAAGAACGGCCTTCTTATATATTTTTTCCCTATTAATAACATTGGGATCAACCATCAGTTTCTACCAGCCAGGCCAGGATTCAAGTTAGGAAAAATAACATATCGGAGGATGTTCTTGCCATTTAATTGACAGACCACAATCGTACGACAGTTATGTCCCAGTGTCAGTCACCCATGGATATTGTCAGATACATGCAAAGATACATTTTCTAACCTGTCCGATCAACTAAATGACCGATTGTATGAAAATCGTTGGGACAATTATTTGGAGCCTGCACACAGTCCAATAATCAAATATAACTTTGCTTTGTATGATTATATCTGTGCATCTATGACGGGGGTGAAGAATTGCTGTCTGAGTTTGTTGCACAATTTTATGCCTATTTTGTCATGGAGGAAAGCTCACGCATTTTTACATGAGCCCCTTGACAATTACAACCCTGCATTAACTGTAAATTTACTATGAAAAGTGATGACCCTTTTCTTTCCTGCGTTGTTATAAACATTAGAGCCTATTGTTTAAGGACAAGGAAACCCCAGTTGCCAATATGTTCGGCATCCCCCCTGTAAATCCACCAGGGAAAACAGTAATGCAGTTCCATGTGCCATTTTACTTACCTTTCCAAGGCATCTCCAGTGCACACTTAGAGGAATATTTATTAAGGGTCGATTTGAAAATTCGAATTCTCAATTTTTTTTTTTTTTTTTTTATGGCTCAAAATTCGAATTGTGATTTATCATGCTCCTGCCCTTTAAAAACATGAATTTGACTATTCCCCACCTAAAACCTGCCGAGTTCATGTATAAGTCAATGGGAGAGGTCCTTCCTGACATACTTGGTTTTTTTTTTGGTTTTTTTTTGGAGAAAAAGACTTGTCAATGGGAGAGGTCCAGGCATCAATTTGGACAAGTTACTAGCCTTCTTGACATTCTAGTTTTTTTCCGGAGAAAAAGACTTGAATCGAGTTTAGTCTAATTTGATTCAAGTTTTCAAGTCGGTAAAATTATTGCGAGTTTTAGATATTTGATTTTCTTATTCAATAACCCCCTCCCAATTTAAAGGAGTTTGAAAAATGCAATTTAAAATTCGACCTTTGATAAATGTGCCTCTTAGATTCACACCGTTGAGCGTGAGTTTGTCTGCTGAAGGCCAGCTGAAAAAGGTACTTGCATTTTTTCTACAGGCCTGTTTGGGGAAAAAGTATGAATTGGATTCACTATGGAATGCCTCAAATATTGACATCCCTAGTTTCTGAATTTACATAATTGAAATACTTATTTCTGGAGTTTTTTTTTTTTTTTTTTAGGCTGTGTGGGACCGTTCCAAGCCACCCAGTTATGGAACAGCATCATTCATGCTTTGAAAACTCAAGTGGAAGTCAAGAGCCGACGTCAGCATCTAAGAACATATCATAACTGCTTTACTGGTTCTGATGCAGTGGATGTGGTGCTTTGCCATCTTATGCAGAATATGTTTTTAAGCAGCCTTGACCTTTCCCGGACTAAAGGAATCCAGCTTTGCCAAGCTCTTATGGATCATAAAATATTTGAGCCTCTTAATGTCAAAGTGTTTAAAACGGAAACAGAACAAGTGTTTGAGGACAGCAATAATCATTTTTATAGGTTTATAGAATCTAAAGGTCCTGTTGAGTTGTTAGCTGGAGAAAAAGTGAAGAGACGATCCAGGTATAGTTTGTGTATCTGTAGGTTAGTGGAACATTCCTTTTAAAGCCAGTGATTACCTTGCAATTGTAAGATGGTGACACATAGAAACTGGACTTCATTGTTCCAGAAAGATTAATGTTAATGATCTTATGCCTTGCTGAGGTTAAAGGGCAACTAAAGTCTAAAATAGAATAATGTTAGAAATGCTGTATTATGTATACTAAATATAAACATGAACTTACTGCACCAGCAGCCTAATAAGACAAATGATTTATGCTTTCAAAGTTGGCGCAGGGGGCTGTCATCTTTTAACTTTGTTAGACATTTCTGCAATATCAAGACTCGCACATGCTCAGTGTGGTCTGGGCTTCAGTTGGGAGGTTAAGCTTAGGGATCGTCATAAATTATCAAAACAGCACAAGTCAAATAATATCTGCCATAGCAGCCAATACAGCAAGACTGATTAATAATCATAATATAGAGACTGCACTGCGTCTCTGGATACAAATCTCTACAGGGAATCCAACAATGCTGCTCGAGTTCTGGGAAGTAAGGTGGGGGTGCTCCCCCTGCCATTTGAAAGTATGATCGTTTACCTGCACAGCAGTTGGGGACCATCTGACAATTCCTATCAACAGCAGTAAAAGAAGGGGGAATTGCACTGCATACAGTCAGGTTTATGATAAAAACTGTAGACATCTTTAAAGTATATTGGAGATCTTTTTCATTAAAGAAAGTAAAAATGGGATTTTATATTTTTGCTTTTACATGCCCTTTAACCTATTACTCATTGCATCTCTGAGTTGGTTACGTCCACATAGAGCAGGAGGATATTCTGTACCAACATTTTTCATGCTTTTTTTAGTTCTTGGATTATTTGTCTTCTTCCCTTTGCTCTTTCCATCTTTCAAATGGGGTATCAGCAGCCAAAAACTGTTGTTAAGACTTTTTAATCTTATCTCTATTGTTACTTTGTATTGTTTACTATTCAGACCCTCTATTCCTGTTCCAGCCCCTTATTCAAACCACTGTCTGTTTGCTAGTGTAAATTAGACCCTAGCAACCAGACACCGTTTACCCCATTTTACGTTCTTTCAAGAGACCATAAATAATTATGTAAAATCCGGGAAAATGTAAAAACAGGGAACTATATTAAGCATTTTATGTTGGTGGGACCACAACGGTGTTAAATTATGCAAAACTTTAAAATAGGGGTATGTAAAATTGAGGCTTCACTTTAGCTCTTAAAACTGTAGAGCTGCAGAACGAAATAGTAAATAATTAAAAAATTATACAAAATGAAGACTAGCTGCAAATCTCCTCAGATTATCACTATGTAGAAAATATCAGAAATTAATTTAAAAGATAAACTACTCATTTAAATATTCCAGAAACCATTGCACGTCTATATATTTTGTGGCAGTAGTAATCTTCATGTTAATAATTTGTTAAACTTAGAATATGAGACTTGTCAGGCAAGATTCACACATTGTATCATGGGAGAGTTAGTTGGGGTGGGTGGTGCCTTTTACATTTTTAAGCAGGTATCACACAAGGTTATTGGAAAAACATTGTATTGGGGCAGATTTGATGCACTTATGTATTTAGTCGGGGTGCTAATTAAAATGGGAACATGAATTGGTCCAAGTGATTTTACACTTTAAACGAATAAATACCTGATTTTTGTTATGTTAAAAATGCCATGTTACATTCTCTTGACACATTACTAAAACATAAGTCAAGATTGTGCCACCAAATAAATAAATACTCTGTATATTGTTCACAACAGTTTCATGCAGTTATCCTGTTTTGCCTATACATGCTTAAATTCACTGGCCTATGTTTTATATTGACACAGATCTGGCTATGCATCAACAATAAGCAACCCAAGGGCTCTGGACACTGAAAATGAAAAGCTACACCAGTTACTTAACTGCATCTGTGAGCATCCCAATGCCAACTTGAATCCGACACTTACTAAACCAGTCCATGCCATTTCACAGAAAGGTAACATGAGCCAGGCAGCAGATTGTAGATATTGTTTTTAAAAACCTATTGAATATACATTTTAAGGACATGTTGAGAGCATACTAATCTAATGGTAAAATATATTATACAAAACACAAAATGTACAAAAACACATTTTTAGACTGGTTCACCTTCAAATAAAGTTATGTAGTTGAGTTCTCCACTTGTGTGGTGTAGGTACTGTATACAGTTATTAGTAAGTGTTTCAGAAGACATTAAATAGCTGAAGAAAAGTAATATAGCTTTATAGTTTCATATTCAGCTCAAATCATTTTGAATCAGCCTAGTATTGATTAATCTTCACAGATCAGTGTTTATATGGGATGACTTACCATCCACTTACTGAACACCAAAATTCAAAATAAAATGCATTGGAACACCATATGACTTAAAAGAATTTCTAGCAAAAATGATTCCTCAAGGTATATTATGTTGGTTTATACGGATACAGGACAGCTGTACTTTACATTTGTATTTATAGTACATATATCTGTAAATTTAGTGTATTTTTAGAAGATTTTTTTTCACTAATTTCCTTGTCTGTTTTATCTAAAGATACAGAAAATATATGGAAACAGCAGATTATTTTGCGACTTCTTCAGTTAATAGAGATTCCAATGCTGGAAGACATTTTTGAGTCACCAGTTAAAACTGATCAGAAGAAAAACTTTAGTGATCTTATTGTTTCCAATACATTTCTTGACAGAGAGATTCTTCAGACACTTAATTTGCCTAAGTAAGTTTCTCCTTTTTTTTCTTCTTTATTTATTACAGCTTTGGTCTGCTCAAGTATTGTAACAAACATGTTAACCAGCAACACACACATGCAGATTATATTAGGAGTATTTGCCAGTTCTCTCCAAATTCATTCTAAATATCTACCTGTGAGTGTGCTAATTTCATTTCATTAGCATGGGCTTTGGGCATGGCTAAATATTGCCACAGGCTGTGTAAGCAGTTGTATCCTCAGTAATACAGTTTTTCAGGCAGCCACAAAATCGTTAGCGCTCTTGAACAATTTCACACACCATTAATTTGGCTGCCATTTTTACTATATGTTTGTGTGTGGGTTAAGGAGAATTAAAAACAGACATAATGTGGCTGTGATAATAGGTACTGCTGAACCCCAATTTAGGATAGGGACTGGGTGATTGTGAAATTTTTGAAAACACTGTTGCTGTGATCTTCTTTTTAACCTATTGTGTGTCCTGAATCCAGCTACTAATTTAGCAAAAATATTTTCCTTTTAGACTGGACAGATGGCTTATCACTGCTGTTGATTGCTTAGAGTATTTTCCAGATCAACAGATAGTTATGCTAGCTCAACAGCTGCCCCATAGCAGTAACCTTAACGAAGACATCGACTTGTGTAAGAAAATGCTATTTGACCTTATTGCAAAATACTACACACAAGAGAGAGAAGCGTTTCTGAACAGTCTTCATCTGAATTTTCTCATGGGAATCATTGAACTTTTAGGTAGGAAGTTTATCATTTTTTTTAGAAAAGTATTTTAAAAGTTCATTGATCTTTTATGTGGAAAGATATTTTTACTTGCCCCAACACGTGGCATTAGGATGAATGAAATCCATCGCCAAAGGCAATGTGAATACCTGAATGTGCAAGAACCTATGTTTGTCAGGTGATCCTTGTAAATGTTTTAATACAGCTGCAAAAATACTGATCTGTGTCGTGCAGGCAACTAAAATCAGTGATGCATATAGGGAGATGGCCGCATTTTGCCCAACACAATTTGTTCTAATGGGAGACATTAACCCTTTGTACAAAAAGTGATACTGACACATGCATCTAAATACTCCAAACCTGTTCTATGGATGTATTATTGATTGTGCTCTAAAACATGAAGATAAGTTAATTTCAGGCAGACTTTCTGTGACTGACAGCCTTCTCATTATGTGGGTTGGATGTCCCCTTACCCCCCATGGGAACTTTTGGGCAGAGCAATCAATGGAACTGATATTTTCATCTTCCTTGAAGGGTGTTGACATAACTGTTTGTGTATTGCTTGTGTAATCTAGAGAGCTTGTGCTAACACATATATTTTGTGAAAGTACTATGGCACTATACAATAAAAAATAGCAATAAGTGTGTAGAAGCAGATTAATAATTTATAGTTTGTATAGAAGTCTTACATGTCCTTAATGGCTTTCCATTGCAGAGTGTGGGAAACAAGCCCAAGCCTTAGAAGCTGTACAGCTTTACTTAAAATTGCTAGTTCCAAAAGCAAAGGAAGAGCTTCGCAGACTGCTGACATTCATGGCAGTGGCATCTGAACTTGATAGCTACAAGGTGCACAAGCAGGTATAAATGAGAAATCTTGCTAATTTCAAATCATTACCTTGGTTTTAACTAAGGGACACTTTGTTTACTCTTACACTTTTTTTTTTTAATCAATGTTTAGTGACAAACATATTGTATACATGTTGGGCTTAAAGGGGTTGTTCGCCTTTGAGTTAACTTTTAGTATGATGTAGAGAGCGAGACAATTTGCAATTAGTTTTCATTTTTTGTTATTTGTGGTTTTTGAAATATTTTAGCTTTTTATTTAGCAGCTCTCTAGTTTGCAATTTCAGCAATCTGGTTGCTAGGTTATAAGTTAACCTAGCAACCATGCCCTGATTTGAACAAGAGACCAGAATATGAATAGGAGAGACCTGAATACAAGGATGAGTAATAAAAAGTAGCAATAACAATACATTTGTAGCCTTACAGAGCATTTGTTTTTAGATGGGGTCAGTGACCCTCATTTGAAATCTGGAAAGAGAAGAAAAAGGAAAATATATAAAAAAAACTATTAAAAATAAATAATGAAGACCAACTGAAAAGTTGCTTAGAATTAGCTGTTCGATAACATACTGAAAGGTGAACCACCCCTTTAAAGGAAAACTATAACCCTGAATAATGTAGGTCTCTATATATAATGCATAAAACAGCTAATATTTAAAACCCTGCTTTATCTAAATAAACCGGTAAAGGGTGCTGGTATTTGAGCATGAACCTGAATGAACAAGAGAATTTTACTTTACTTTTCAAATTGGGGGGGGGGGGGGGAGCATTGCAAGCAATGAAGAAATAGGGGCTAGTTGATACTGAAATTTGTTCATGCATCTGAAGGTGCTGGTAGAAGTGCAACACAACATAGTCTGGGACGTAGAAAATAATGAAACTTGAGTGTATCTGATTGATACAAAATGTTGTTTTTTAATACAGCCTAAAAAATATTTTGTTCTGAATTAGGGGTAGGTTAAAAAATGTTACCTCGGGCTTGACAAGCAATAAAAGCAGCTCCTACTCTCATGTATAAATCCAAATGCCATAAAAAAATTATGTTCTGGGCTGCCATACTAAACTGTCTATTTAAGCCAGTGAAATATTCATTAAAAACAAACCATACTAAAGATTTCTATGTTTTATCAGTTCAAAACTTTTTTTCTTTAATTCATTTTAAAAATCTTTTTCCTTTTTTTTATTTTTCTAGTTTGATAATAAAATGGTAGTTGTCAGGACATTTACCAAAGTCCTTGTTCAAAACACAACAATACCAAAACAGCAGTGTGAGGACTTTACAACATTTCTTTTGGAAAATTACACGGAGATCTTTAAGGTAAATATAAAATACAGATTATAGCTACATTTAGTTATTAAACATGTTATTGCTGTACAGATGCTTAGTTTTATTACCTAAAAAATACCTTTAGTATTTTACATTTTACCACCATGGGGAGCTTCTGGCTGCATTTCTGGAGGCACAGTTCTTCACCGCTAAAAGGCTGTGGTGAGTTCGTGCTGGTACAGAATCCCAAAACACAGTTTAGCATTTGAAGCCTAATTTATTGCTAACTTTAGTTCTCCTTTCATTAAATGCATAATAATATTTCTGGAATCACATGTAAATGCTGTTATTTGTAGTGATGGGTGATTCGCCAAAAATGTGTGAAATTCGGCGTAATGCATTTTTCACCCATTAGCGTTGTGGGCGTCATTTTCCTGGAAAAATTTAAAAAATCCAGCAACGAGCTTCCATTGCACATAATAATCCATACTGAAACACAGTGCACTAGCATCATCCTCAATTTGGCAACTTTCCAAGGTTAATTCCTGAGGTTTATTAGACATCCTGTAAGGGCTCTTACTGACGAGCAGTTGAAGCTGCGCTCCCCTGTGTTCCGTTTTTATGCAGTCAGCCTCAGGGGAACGCAGGAATAGATGCATTTAGCTTTTTTTCAATGAGGCTGTACTCGCACAGTCGTGTGTAGGCGCAGAACGCAGGTTGAGACACAACATGCTGCATTTTTCCTGCATTCAGCGCCTACACACGCCTGAAAAAAGCTAAATGCGTTTATTCCTGCGCTCCCCTGCGGCTGAACGCATAAAAACGGAACGCAGGGGAGCGCAGCTTCAACCACTCGTTAGTAAGAGCCCTAAAGCTGGCCATAGATGTGCAGATTTTCTTCTCTTCCATAACAATAGTTTGTTGTAATTTACTGATCTACAACTAACCATTCAGATGTAGATGGGAAGATTACAACAAACGATAGTCGTAAAAGAACTAACCATTCAGATGAAATAAAGCAGTAAAAAACAAATCCGACTGTTCTGGCCATGAACTGACAGGCAGCAATCATACGAAAGTTATGTGCAACAAATAGTAGTGACTGTCACTCATGGATATTGTCAGATAGGCAATACATGTAGAGATATTATCGTTAGCGACCGAAATCTTCTTACCTGTCCAATCGACTGAATGATTGATCGCCATGGTACGAAAAATGTCGGGATGAACCACACACGGTCAGAAAATCGTACGAATCTTCGTTTCGCATTACTTTATCTTTGCATGGCACAGGCACCTTTTCCTTTTAGCTTTATTTTTAAATAGTGAAACACCCAGTAATGCATGTTTAACAGTCATTTTATGTTCTGTGTTTAAAAACATTATCATGCAGACACCAATTATTTTGTTGGACCTTGTTAGTACCAAACTAAGAAGCTTGCATAACGGGATGGATCCAGACACCATTTCAGGTATGCATGTAGTTACTTGTTTAAAACTAGTCATCTAAAATGATACTTCTTATAGAATTCTTCTCCAAACTATAGATGTGTAGCTGTTTTCAATGGGGTTAGATAACATTGGGAGTATTTTGTATTCTGTGAGGCTTGTTGGTAAACTTGTTATTCCTAATACATGATTGCAAATGAGAATCTGACACAATAGAAGGCAGATTACATAGTCAGATTTGAAGCAGGCATCACATACTTTATGCTGGACATTGCAACCACGCCCCTAATTAACTTCAGAATGTCAGAGTTAATTACTGATGACATATAAGGACGATGTATAATCTTTGTACTGTGCTATGGAATATTTTGACACATTATAAGTTATCTGCTATTTTATATAGCACTGACTCATTTATGTAGCATGTTCCAGAGATAACATATCATTCACTGCTTTAGTGGAATTTTCAGCGCACTGTCCCTATGACATTTACTCAAAATAGGGCAATCTTATTAGTAGCCAGTTGGCCTCCCTGTAATATTTTAGAGAGTAGGAGTATACTAGAGTATCCAGAAGAAATCCTCACTGACACAGGGAGAAGATAGGTATTCTTTACTCATAGTGCCCAAGATGAAATCAAACTCAGTCCCCGAGCACAAGTGCTACTCATTGAGCAACTTTGCTGTCCATAAAATAATTTCACATCTTATATTTTAAAGGGGAACTATCGTGAAAATGAAAATTTAATATAAGCTTCATCAGAAAGCTTTCTAAATACAAACAATTAAATATTCTGCATAGTTTCTGAAGTAATCAAGTTTATCTTCCCTCTTTCAGCATCTGTTTCTCTTCATTCTCTCTTCATGCAGGAGTTGGATGTTAAAATATTGGATTTGGTGCATCCCTAATTATTTCAGAAACAATGCACAATTTTAAATTGATTATATTTAGAAATTTTCTTATTTCAAGATGCCGAAGCTTATATTAAATTTTCATTTTCGCAATAGTTTCCTTTTAAGTTGCCATCAGAGCAATGTTGGCTTGACAAGCCTATTTGAGTTTCCATCTTTTTAGAACCTGATCACAATTTAGATATAGGGTAAAGGTATCTATGAACGTTTACCTTACAGAAGCACACAATCTAAATACCTCTGTCATTACAGGTTTTACATTTTGTCAGCAATGGACTCCTGAGGAGTATGACAAACTGCAACATCATTACACCGCCTGTGAGCTGCAGCAGTTAAAAGAGGAGATTGGAAGAAACTCTGCAATTCCAGAGAAGAAAAAGAAAAAAATTCTAAAAGAATTCCACAAATATCACCCTTCAGCTTAACAGTAACCATCCAATGACCTGAGTATGGTCCTGCTTTGAGCTACTTGTCTTCCTTGGTGCCACATTTACAGCCTTCAAGCAGTTCTGATCTACCACTCTTAGCAACTCCCATGACTGTTGAAGATGTAGTTTAGTATCGGAAAATACAAAAGGCTGACATTGTGCCTCCTGGCTGCAGAATTTGGGATATATTTCTGCAGTGGCTCATGTGCTGATTTTTCCTAGAAAACAAATGTATTTTTGCATTACTAAAGAACTCCATTCAAGCTGCCTAAATCTATCTATCTATCTATCTATCTATATTTTGGAAAACTGATTTTATTCTTAATGAACATGCCTGAATTTATTTGAAAACTGATGCAATACACTGAAAAACGATTTTCAGGCTGCTTACACTGGACAAGAACGGACAACTGGACTTAATTATTTGAGATGTAGTATATATTGTGAATTCTACAGTGCTTAATAATCATAACACTGTCTAAAATAATAATTTATCATAGTTGAAGGGTGTGTTGTATATTATTATGTTGCCCATGGCAACTGGCACAATTATCACAATCCATTGAATGCCATTTCATTTTTTAAAAAAAAAATAGATTGAAGCTCTTTTTTAACATGGTTCAGAATACATGATTTGTATGGTGGTATGAAATGAACTTTGCCCCAGTGGAAAATGGTGTTGGATTAGCTGTGCATAGTTTACTTATTTATAGTATGTTGCCTTAGTTGCTACTGATTAATCAGCTGGCACCGATTAATGAGTAGAATATTGTGCAAATATCAATTAACACTGTTAGCCAAAATACACTAATTTAATTTATATCTCTTTTGCACAGTTACTTAGGGCCCTTACACACAGGATTTTAAATGTCTGTTAGTCTCTCTGTAAGGGCCCTTAGACATAAATCAATCGCACACAAAATTAAACTCGGTTTGTAAGGGCCCTTTTTGTTTACAGATTAAATGCAATTTTTAGGGATTATGTGCAAGTATGTAATTTGTAGAATATTGAGCATGTATCAAAAGTTACATAGCTGGGCCAAATGAAACTAATTTATTTTAGATGGGTTTTTTTGCACAATTATTTAGACGCAGTGATTTTTGTTTACAAATTAATTATAGTTTTAGGGCTTATGTGGAAATAAAGTGCTTTTTTATTTTTTTAGAAATTTTCTTTTTGAATGACTGAGAAATGTAATGATTTAATTATTGAAATATAATTTACGCATTTGTGACAACACTTCTATGTGTATGTGTCCTGAATCCTTTCTAAATTCTAGTGTTCTGAATACTGCTAGCCTTGAGAGAAAAAATGTGCAAGCCAGTTATCTTTCCTAGTTCTATCACTGATTAATTTTCATTGGGCCTAGCTAATAGTTTATATTTTAGGATACCTTTAAAGTGTCAAGAATACATCCAATAAATAGATTTTGGGTAATACTTGGGTTTACCCAAGCACTAGAGAGGTATGAGTAGTAGGCACTTGGGTATATTTATCAAAGAGTGACGTTAGAGGTCTCCACAGTCCTCTAAAGGGAAGTTCTGTCACTCTCCATTCATTTCTGTGGGAGTATTTATTAATGGGTGGAAGTGAAAGTCCATCCTTTAATTAATAAATACGCCTTTCAAAATACCATAGAATTTCACTCTAGAGGACAGTAGCAATCTCTAACCACTTTTTGATAAATATACCCCATAGTATTTGCTGGAAGCATTTATATAGTTATTAGCATGTGAAAGGTACACCAGTGCATGTAATACTTTGGGATGTGTAAACATTTATGGATAATTTTTGTAGGTTGTGATCGAATGAAAACTGTTGTGTATTAAAAGTAGGGGGGGTGTATGGATGCTGGGTTTTTATTTGGAGGGGTTGAACTTGATGGACTTTGTCTTTTTTCAACCCAATTTAACTATGTAACTATGAATGAAATTATTGTAAGAAGCAATGCCTGCTCATAATGTTGTCAAATTAAAAAAAAAAAAAAAGCTTTATCTTAGCATGTATAATCCTTTTGCCCTGATTATTGCTGGCATGAATACTTTGCCTGTCACCCAGCTATTTACTTTGGTACAAGTGGCATATAAAGTTCCTCTCCTATTTATATTCCAGTCTATTATTAAAATCAATGCATTTCTCCTAGGGTAATTTGGACCCTAACATTCAAAATGCTAATTTGCTAATATTGCAGACTAGAGAGCTGCTGAATAAAAAGCATATTATAAATTAAAAATCTGGCCTATAGACGAGGAGTAGTGCACAGGTGCCATCTCAATTCACAGACACAAAGTTTTCTGGCACATGCACAGTTGCAGATACTCCAGGACCAGGATTGTCTTTAACTGTGCATTCTATAGCATGCAAGCAATCATCCAGCAATTTAGTAGTAGGTGCTTACTTTTCAAGGGGTGACTTTGTCAGCTTGAAAAAAGGACCGGGAGGTCCGAAATGTTGCTGTGCCAGATGTAAAGTGAAATAAAGGCGGTTTTATTACTACTTGGGAGTGCTGCAATTCTATATGGATTTAAATTGTGCATTCACCAGCAAGTTCCCAAATTATTAGTGGCCCATGTACAGTGTCCATTGACGTGGTCCTCTACAAAACAGCGTTATGATTTCATCATTTTGTGAGCCTCGAGGTTGACATATCGGGGAATATCCTCTCGGGCAACTTTGCGGTGGATCTTTAAAGGAGAAACAAACCCGTAACATAAAAAACCCTACCCTGCAGATTCTGTCCCCCGCAGCCATCTTCTTTTCTTCGTTAAACTTCGGAAGCAGACCTTCGTTTTCGGCACATGCGCAGTTGCAGTAAATATCCGGTCCCGAACAACTGCTCATGCGAAAACAAAGGTCTGCTTCTGAAGTTTAACGAAGAAAAGAAGATGGCTGCGGGGGACAGAATCTGCACCGTAAAAACTTAGGGGCATTTGCCCCAGATACCACCTAGGCTAGGGGGGAAGAGGGAGGGGTTTTATGTTATGGGTTTGTTTCTCCTTTAAATGTATATCCAGCTGACATAATTGATATTTATAACACAGCATTCAAGGGTCAGACTTTTTTTTTTCTTTAGATAAATATTAAACAGCTCAATCTAAGTAAGAAAGAAAAAAGAAAGATAGAGGGAAAAACCCGGGAACAATAAACATATTATACAGCGGGAACCTGTCGCCTTATTGGCGCGTAAAGCACAGCAAGAATACCACAAAGCTAAAAACGCGCGGACTTTAGCGCGACTCCGAGTGCAAAACCCGGGCAATGCCTCTCCAACACAGATCGTTCCCTGACAGCAAATTGTGTAATCTTTGGAGGGCAAAGCCAAACACATTGACGTCACTTGGCCCCGCCTCTAGCAGCCTTGTTCGTCTGGAAATGTATTTCCGTAAATATGATAAGCCCGCCTCCGGACTGTACCATCTAACTCAAATTTCGGGTTTATGCTCATATTGGCGAACGGCTGTATAACAAGAGACTAGGCATCTTTGGATAGTCAACTTCGTATCTATTGGTTGTGATATAACCATATATTATGATCTGCTGTCTGTGTACCTGTTACACAAACACATGTAACAATTTGAGCCAATCCACCCCCTCCCCCAACAGCGATCAGCTGTGAGATTGAGCTGCCTGAGAACAAAAACAACCCAGAGGGGACGAAGCAGAAGCTGCATTGACAGAGGCACGGGAAAGTATATTAATACCTTTCAAGCGGAGAGCAGAAAGGATTCTGATAAGCATATCCGTATTGGGAAATCAGCCCAACACACAGCACACATTAACGTGTAGACGAAGTATATACTATATATAGACTGGAACAGTGCATGTCTGTGTAAGGACAACAGAGGGCAAGCAGGTAAGCTAGTAAACTCACAATTTTGCTGTATTTTCAGCCCTTTATCTTATGCAGAACTCTTAATATAATGCTTCTTGCCTCCATTTGATGCTGCTGGGGATTGAAAGATGTTCTGTGCTGTTATATTTTTATGCATTAAGCTGCACAGCAATGCAATGCTCAGTTGTTTACATTCTTAAACATGGCTCTCTTCCCAAGGAAGCAGTGACAATTTGTTCCTGACCAGTGCTGCAAACATTATTGTTTTTAGCTCATTTATAAAGTACCAAGATATTCTGCAACGCTGTAAAATAAATATCCATAGACCCATAGCCTAAGCCTTCTATTACTCTTATAAACCTGAAAATGGGCTTGTTTTATTTATATTTTATTTATTTTTTATTAAGTTATATGTAATAGAGATTCCAGATGAGGTCCAATTAAAAAAAAACTGAAAATTTTAGTGTAAATGAGGCTTAGGAGT